>NW_028225961.1:0-101441 GCF_052327205.1 Somniosus microcephalus
TTCTACTTCTTCTGATTCACCCTCCAGACTTCACCTTCTCCTTCTCCTTCTTCTGCTTCTTCTGCTTCACCCTCCAGACTTCACCTTCTCCTTCTCCTTCCTCTGCTTCTTCTGCTGCGCCCTCCAGACTTCACCTTCTCCTTCTCCTTCTTCTCCTTCTTCTGCTTCACCCTCCTGGCTTCACCTTCTCCTTCTCCTTCTTCTACTTCTTCTGCTTCACCCCCCTGACTTCACCTGCTCCTTCTCCTTCATCTGCTTCTTCTGATTCACCCTCCCAAATTTACTTCTGCTTCTCCTTCTTCTGCTTCTTCTGATTCACCCTCCTGACTTCACCTTCTCCTTCTCCTTCTTCTGCTTCGTCTAATTCACCCTCCAGACTTCACCTTCTCCTTCTCCTTCTTCTGCTTCTTCTGATTCACCCTCCAGACTTCACCTTCTCCTTCTCCTTCTTCTGCTTCTTCTGATTCACCCTCCTGACTTCACCTTCTCCTTCTCCTTCTTCTGCTTCTTCTGATTCACCCTCCAGACTTCACCTTCTCCTTCTCCTTCTTCTGCTTCTTCTGATTCACCCTCCAGACTTCACCTTCTCCTTCTCCTTCTTCTGCTTCTTCTGATTCACCCTCCAGACCTCACCTTCTCCTTCTACTTCTTCTACTACTTCTGATTCACCCTCCAGACTTCACCTTCTCCTTCTCCTTCTTCTGCTTCTTCTGCTTCACCTCCTGACTTCACCTTCTCCTTCTCCTTCTTCTGACTTCTTCTGTTTCACCCTCCAGACTTCACCTTCTCCTTCTCCTTCTTCTGCTTCTTCTGCTTCACCCTCCAGACTGCACCTTCTCCTTCTCCTTCTTCTGCTTCTTCTGCTTCGCCCTCCAGACTTCAGCTTCTCCTTCTCCTTCTTCTGCTTCTTCTGCTTCACCCTCCTGACTTCACCTTCTCCTTCTCCTTCTTCTGACTTCTTCTGCTTCACCCTCCTGACTTCACCTTCTCCTTCTCCTTCTTCTGCTTCTTCTGATTCACCCTCCTGACTTCACCTTCTCATTCTCCTTCTTCTACTTCTTCTGATTCACCCTCCTGACTTCACCTTCTCCTTTTCCTTCTTCTACTTCTTCTGCTTCACCCTCCAGACTTCACCTTCTCCTTCTCCTTCTTCTACTGCTTCTGATTCACCCTCCAGACTTCACCTTCTCCTTCTCCTTCTTCTACTTCTTCTGATTCACCCTCCAGACTTCACCTTCTCCTTCTCCTTCTTCTGCTTCTTCTGATTCACCCTCCAGACTTCACCTTCTCCTTCTCCTTATTCTGCTTCTTCTGATTCACCCTCCAGACTTCACCTTCTCCTTCTCCTTCTTCTACTTCTTCTGATTCACCCTCCAGACTTCACCTTCTCCTTCTCCTTCTTCTGCTTCTTCTGATTCACCCTCCAGACTTCACCTTCTCCTTCTCCTTATTCTGCTTCTTCTGATTCACCCTCCAGACTTCACCTTCTCCTTCTCCTTCTTCTGCTTCTTCTGATTCACCCTCCAGACTTCACCTTCTCCTTCTCCTTCTTCTGCTTCTTCTGATTCACCCTCCAGACTTCACCTTCTTCTTCTGCTTCTTCTACTTCTTCTGATTCACCCTCCAGACTTCCCCTTCCCCTTCTCCTTCTTCTGCTTCTTCTGCTTCGCCCTCCAGACTTCACCTTCTCCTTCTCCTTCTTCTGCTTCTTCTGCTTCACCCTCCAGACTTCACCTTCTCCTTCTCCTTCTTCTACTTCTTCTGATTCACCCTCCAGACTTCACCTTCTCCTTCTCCTTCTTCTGCTTCTTCTGCTTCACCCTCCAGACTTCACCTTCTCCTTCTCCTTCTTCTGCTTCTTCTGCTGCGCCCTCCAGACTTCACCTTCTCCTTCTCCTTCTTCTCCTTCTTCTGCTTCACCCTCCTGGCTTCACCTTCTCCTTCTCCTTCTTCTACTTCTTCTGTTTAACCCCCCTGACTTCACCTGCTCCTTCTCCTTCATCTGCTTCTTCTGATTCACCCTCCCAAATTTACCTTCTGCTTCTCCTTCTTCTGCTTCTTCTGATTCACCCTCCTGACTTCACCTTCTCCTTCTCCTTCTTCTGCTTCGTCTAATTCACCCTCCAGACTTCACCTTCTCCTTCTCCTTCTTCTGCTTCTTCTGATTCACCCTCCAGACTTCACCTTCTCCTTCTCCTTCTTCTGCTTCTTCTGATTCACCCTCCTGACTTCACCTTCTCCTTCTCCTTCTTCTGCTTCTTCTGATTCACCCTCCAGACTTCACCTTCTCCTTCTCCTTCTTCTGCTTCTTCTGATTCACCCTCCAGACTTCACCTTCTCCTTCTCCTTCTTCTGCTTCTTCTGATTCACCCTCCAGACCTCACCTTCTCCTTGTACTTCTTCTACTACTTCTGATTCACCCTCCAGACTTCATCTTCTCCTTCTCCTTCTTCTGCTTCTTCTGATTCACCCTCCAGACTTCACCTTCTCCTTCTCCTTCTTCTGCTTCTTCTGATTCACCCTCCAGACTTCACCTTCTCCTTCTCCTTCTTCTACTTCTTCTGATTCACCCTCCAGACCTCACCTTCTCCTTCTCCTTCTTCTACTTCTTCTGATTCACTCTCCAGTCTTCACCTTCTCCTTCTCCTTCTTCTGTTTCTTCTGCTTCACCCTCCAGAATTCACCTTCTCCTTCTCTTTCTTCTGCTTCTTCTGATTCACCCTCCAGACTTCACCTTCTCCTTCTCCTTCTTCTGATTCTTCTGATTCACCCTCCAGACTTCACCTTCTCCTTCTCCTTCTTCTGCTTCTTCTGATTCACCCTCCTGACTTCACCTTCTCATTCTCCTTCTTCTACTTCTTCTGATTCACCCTCCTGACTTCACCTTCTCCTTTTCCTTCTTCTACTTCTTCTGCTTCACCCTCCAGACTTCACCTTCTCCTTCTCCTTCTTCTACTGCTTCTGATTCACCCTCCAGACTTCACCTTCTCCTTCTCCTTCTTCTACTTCTTCTGATTCACCCTCCAGACTTCACCTTCTCCTTCTCCTTCTTCTGCTTCTTCTGATTCACCCTCCAGACTTCACCTTCTCCTTCTCCTTATTCTGCTTCTTCTGATTCACCCTCCAGACTTCACCTTCTCCTTCTCCTTCTTCTGCTTCTTCTGATTCACCCTCCAGACTTCACCTTCTCCTTCTCCTTCTTCTGCTTCTTCTGATTCATCCTCCAGACTTCACCTTCTCCTTCTCCTTCTACTACTTCTTCTGATTCACCCTCCAGACTTCACCTTCTCCTTCTCGTTCTTCTGCTTCTTCTGATTCACCCTCCAGACTTCACCTTCTCCTTCTCCTTCGTCAACTTCTTCTGATTCACCCTCCAGACTACACCTTCTCCTTCTCCTTCTTCTACTTCTTCTGATTCACCCTCCAGACTGCACCTTCTCCTTCTCGTTCTTCTGCTTCTTCTGATTCACCCTCCAGACTTCACCTTCTCCTTCTCCGTCTTCTACTTCTTCTGATTCACCCTCCAGACTTCACCTTCTCCTTCTCCTTCTTCTACTTCTTCTGATTCACCCTCCTGACTTCACCTTCTCCTTCTCCTTCTCCTGCTTCTTCTGATTCACCCTCCAGACTTCACCTTCTCCTTCTCCTTCTTCTGCTTCTTCTGATTCACCCTCCAGACTTCACCTTCTCCTTCTCCTTCTTCTGCTTCTTCTGATTCACCCTCCAGACTTCACCTGCTCCTTCTCCTTCATCTGCTTCTTCTGATTCACCCTCCCAAATTTACCTTCTGCTTCTCCTTCTTCTGCTTCTTCTGATTCACCCTCCTGACTTCACCTTCTCCTTCTCCTTCTTCTGCTTCGTCTAATTCACCCTCCAGACTTCACCTTCTCCTTCTCCTTCTTCTGCTTCTTCTGATTCACCCTCCAGACTTCACCTTCTCCTTCTCCTTCTTCTGCTTCTTCTGATTCACCCTCCTGACTTCACCTTCTCCTTCTCCTTCTTCTGCTTCTTCTGATTCACCCTCCAGACTTCACCTTCTCCTTCTCCTTCTTCTGCTTCTTCTGATTCACCCTCCAGACTTCACCTTCTCCTTCTCCTTCTTCTGCTTCTTCTGATTCACCCTCCAGACCTCACCTTCTCCTTGTACTTCTTCTACTACTTCTGATTCACCCTCCAGACTTCATCTTCTCCTTCTCCTTCTTCTGCTTCTTCTGATTCACCCTCCAGACTTCACCTTCTCCTTCTCCTTCTTCTGCTTCTTCTGATTCACCCTCCAGACTTCACCTTCTCCTTCTCCTTCTTCTACTTCTTCTGATTCACCCTCCAGACCTCACCTTCTCCTTCTCCTTCTTCTACTTCTTCTGATTCACTCTCCAGTCTTCACCTTCTCCTTCTCCTTCTTCTGTTTCTTCTGCTTCACCCTCCAGAATTCACCTTCTCCTTCTCTTTCTTCTGCTTCTTCTGATTCACCCTCCAGACTTCACCTTCTCCTTCTCCTTCTTCTGATTCTTCTGATTCACCCTCCAGACTTCACCTTCTCCTTCTCCTTCTTCTGCTTCTTCTGATTCACCCTCCTGACTTCACCTTCTCATTCTCCTTCTTCTACTTCTTCTGATTCACCCTCCTGACTTCACCTTCTCCTTTTCCTTCTTCTACTTCTTCTGCTTCACCCTCCAGACTTCACCTTCTCCTTCTCCTTCTTCTACTGCTTCTGATTCACCCTCCAGACTTCACCTTCTCCTTCTCCTTCTTCTACTTCTTCTGATTCACCCTCCAGACTTCACCTTCTCCTTCTCCTTCTTCTGCTTCTTCTGATTCACCCTCCAGACTTCACCTTCTCCTTCTCCTTATTCTGCTTCTTCTGATTCACCCTCCAGACTTCACCTTCTCCTTCTCCTTCTTCTGCTTCTTCTGATTCACCCTCCAGACTTCACCTTCTCCTTCTCCTTCTTCTGCTTCTTCTGATTCATCCTCCAGACTTCACCTTCTCCTTCTCCTTCTACTACTTCTTCTGATTCACCCTCCAGACTTCACCTTCTCCTTCTCGTTCTTCTGCTTCTTCTGATTCACCCTCCAGACTTCACCTTCTCCTTCTCCTTCGTCAACTTCTTCTGATTCACCCTCCAGACTACACCTTCTCCTTCTCCTTCTTCTACTTCTTCTGATTCACCCTCCAGACTGCACCTTCTCCTTCTCGTTCTTCTGCTTCTTCTGATTCACCCTCCAGACTTCACCTTCTCCTTCTCCGTCTTCTACTTCTTCTGATTCACCCTCCAGACTTCACCTTCTCCTTCTCCTTCTTCTACTTCTTCTGATTCACCCTCCAGACTTCACCTTCTCCTTCTCCTTCTTCTACTTCTTCTGCTTCTCCCTCCAGACGTCACCTTCTCCTTCTCCTTCTTCTGCTTCTTCTGATTCACCCTCCAGACTTCACCTTCTCCTTCTCCTTCTTCTACTTCTTCTGATTCACCCTCCAGACTTCACCTTCTCCTTCTCCTTCTTCTACTTCTTCCGATTCACCCTCCTGACTTCACCTTCTCCTTCTCCTTCTTCTGCTTCTTCTGCTTCGCCCTCCTGACTTCACCTTCTCCTTCTCCTTCTTCTACTTCTTCTGATTCACCCTCCTGACTTCATCTTCTCCTTCTCCTTCTTCTACTTCTTCTGATTCACCCTCCAGACTTCACCTTCTCCTTCTCCTTCTTCTGCTTCTTCTGCTTCACCCTCCAGACTTCACCTTCTCCTTCTCCTTCTTCTGCTTCTTCTGATTCACCCTCCTAACTTCACCTTCTACTTCTCCTTCTTCTGCTTCTTCTGATTCACCCTCCTGACTTCACCTTCTCCTTCTCCTTCTTCTACTTCTTCTGATTCACCCTCCAGACTTCACCTTCTCCTTCTCCTTCTTCTGCTTCTTCTGCTTCACCCTCCAGACTTCACCTTCTCCTTCTCCTTCTTCTGCTTCTTCTGCTGCGCCCTCCAGACTTCACCTTCTCCTTCTCCTTCTTCTGCCTCTTCTGATTCACCCTCCAGACTTCACCTTCTCCTTCTCCGTCTTCTACTTCTTCTGATTCACCCTCCAGACTTCACCTTCTCCTTCTCCTTCTTCTACTTCTTCTGATTCACCCTCCAGACTTCACCTTCTCCTTCTCCTTCTTCTACTTCTTCTGCTTCTCCCTCCAGACGTCACCTTCTCCTTCTCCTTCTTCTGCTTCTTCTGATTCACCCTCCAGACTTCACCTTCTCCTTCTCCTTCTTCTACTTCTTCTGATTCACCCTCCAGACTTCACCTTCTCCTTCTCCTTCTTCTACTTCTTCCGATTCACCCTCCTGACTTCACCTTCTCCTTCTCCTTCTTCTGCTTCTTCTGCTTCGCCCTCCTGACTTCACCTTCTCCTTCTCCTTCTTCTACTTCTTCTGATTCACCCTCCTGACTTCATCTTCTCCTTCTCCTTCTTCTACTTCTTCTGATTCACCCTCCAGACTTCACCTTCTCCTTCTCCTTCTTCTGCTTCTTCTGCTTCACCCTCCAGACTTCACCTTCTCCTTCTCCTTCTTCTGCTTCTTCTGATTCACCCTCCTAACTTCACCTTCTACTTCTCCTTCTTCTGCTTCTTCTGATTCACCCTCCTGACTTCACCTTCTCCTTCTCCTTCTTCTACTTCTTCTGATTCACCCTCCAGACTTCACCTTCTCCTTCTCCTTCTTCTGCTTCTTCTGCTTCACCCTCCAGACTTCACCTTCTCCTTCTCCTTCTTCTGCTTCTTCTGCTGCGCCCTCCAGACTTCACCTTCTCCTTCTCCTTCTTCTGCCTCTTCTGCTTCACCGTCCTGACTTCACCTTCTCCTTCTCCTTCTTCTACTTCTGCTGCTTCACCCCCCTGACTTCACCTGCTCCTTCTCCTTCTTCTGCTTCTTCTGATTCACCCTCCTAACTTCACCTTCTCCTTCTCCTTCTTCTGCTTCTTCTGATTCACCCTCCTGACTTCACCTTCTCCTTCTCCTTTTTTTGCTTCTTCTGATTCACCCTCCAGACATCACCTTCTCCTTCTCCTTCTTCTGCTTCTTCTGATTCACCCTCCAGACTTCACCTTCTCCTTCTCCTTCTTCTGCTTCTTCTGATTCACCCTCCAGACCTCACCTTCTCCTTCTCCTTCTTCTACTTCTTCTGATTCACCCTCCAGACTTCATCTTCTCCTTCTCCTTCTTCTGCTTCTTCTGATTCACCCTCCAGACTTCACCTTCTCCTTCTCCTTCTTCTGCTTCTTCTGATTCACCCTCCAGACTTCACCTTCTCCTTCTCCTTCTTCTACTTCTTCTGATTCACCCTCCAGACCTCACCTTCTCCTTCTCCTTCTTCTACTTCTTCTGATTCACCCTTCAGTCTTCACCTTCTCCTTCTCCTTCTTCTGTTTCTTCTGCTTCACCCTCCAGACTTCACCTTCTCCTTCTCTTTCTTCTGCTTCTTCTGATTCACCCTCCAGACTTCACCTTCTCCTTCTCCTTCTTCTGATTCTTCTGATTCACCCTCCAGACTTCACCTTCTCTTTCTCCTTCTTCTGCTTCTTCTGAATCACCCTCCTGACTTCACCTTCTCCTTCTCCTTCTTCTACTTCTTCTGATTCACCCTCCTGACTTCACCTTCTCCTTCTCCTTCTTCTACTTCTTCTGCTTCACCCTCCAGACTTCACCTTCTCCTTCTCCTTCTTCTACTTCTTCTGATTCACCCTCCAGACTTCACCTTCTCCTTCTACTTCTTCTGCTTCTTCTGATTCACCCTCCAGACTTCACCTTCTCCTTCTCCTTATTCTGATTCTTCTGATTCACCCTCCAGACTTCACCTTCTCCATACTCCTTCTTCTGCTTCTTCTGATTCACCCTCCAGACTTCACCTTCTCCTTCTCCTTCTTCTGCTTCTTCTGATGCACCCTCCAGACTTCACCTTCTCCTTCTCCTTCTTCTACTTCTTCTGATTCACCCTCCAGACTTCATCGTCTCCTTCTCCTTCTTCTGCTTCTTCTGATTCACCCTCCAGACTTCACCTTCTCCTTCTCCTTCTTCTGCTTCTTCTGATTCACCCTCCAGACTTCACCTTCTCCTTCTCCTTCTTCTACTTCTTCTGATTCACCCTCCAGACTTCACCTTCTCCTTCTCCTTCTTCTACTTCTTCTGATTCACCCTCCAGACTTCACCTTCTCCTTCTCCTTCTTCTGCTTCTTCTGATTCACCCTCCAGACTTCACCTTCTCCTTCTCCTTATTCTGCTTCTTCTGATTCACCCTCCAGACTTCACCTTCTCCTTCTCCTTCTTCTGCTTCTTCTGATTCACCCTCCAGACTTCACCTTCTCCTTCTCCTTCTTCTGCTTCTTCTGATTCACCCTCCAGACTTCACCTTCTCCTTCTGCTTCTTCTACTTCTTCTGATTCACCCTCCAGACTTCCCCTTCCCCTTCTCCTTCTTCTGCTTCTTCTGCTTCGCCCTCCAGACTTCACCTTCTCCTTCTCCTTCTTCTGCTTCTTCTGCTTCACCCTCCAGACTTCACCTTCTCCTTCTCCTTCTTCTACTTCTTCTGATTCACCCTCCAGACTTCATCTTCTCCTTCTCCTTCTTCTGCTTCTTCTGCTTCACCCTCCAGACTTCACCTTCTCCTTCTCCTTCTTCTGCTTCTTCTGCTGCGCCCTCCAGACTTCACCTTCTCCTTCTCCTTCTTCTGCTTCTTCTGCTTCACCCTCCTGACTTCACCTTCTCCTTCTCCTTCTTCTACTTCTTCTGCTTCACCCCCTGACTTCACCTGCTCCTTCTCCTTCTTCTGCTTCTTCTGATTCACCCTCCCAACTTTACCTTCTGCTTCTCCTTCTTCTGCTTCTTCTGATTCACCCTCCTGACTTCACCTTCTCCTTCTCCTTCTTCTGCTTCTTCTAATTCACCCTCCAGACTTCACCTTCTCCTTCTCCTTCTTCTGCTTCTTCTGATTCACCCTCCAGACTTCACCTTCTCCTTCTCCTTCTTCTGCTTCTTCTGATTCACCCTCCTAACTTCACCTTCTCCTTCTCCTTCTTCTGCTTCTTCTGATTCACCCTCCTGACTTCACCTTCTCCTTGTCCTTCTTCTGCTTCTTCTGATTCACCCTCCAGACTTCACCTTCTCCTTCTCCTTCTTCTGCTTCTTCTGATTCACCCTCCAGACTTCACCTTCTCCTTCTCCTTCTTCTGCTTCTTCTGATTCACCCTCCAGACCTCACCTTCTCCTTCTACTTCTTCTACTACTTCTGATTCACCCTCCAGACTTCATCTTCTCCTTCTCCTTCTTCTGCTTCTTCTGATTCACCCTCCAGACTTCACCTTCTCCTTCTCCTTCTTCTGCTTCTTCTGATTCACCCTCCAGACTTCACCTTCTCCTTCTCCTTCTTCTACTTCTTCTGATTCACCCTCCAGACCTCACCTTCTCCTTCTCCTTCTTCTACTTCTTCTGATTCACTCTCCAGTCTTCACCTTCTCCTTCTCCTTCTTCTGTTTCTTCTGCTTCACCCTCCAGAATTCACCTTCTCCTTCTCTTTCTTCTGCTTCTTCTGATTCACCCTCCAGACTTCACCTTCTCCTTCTCCTTCTTCTGATTCTTCTGATTCACCCTCCAGACTTCACCTTCTCCTTCTCCTTCTTCTGCTTCTTCTGATTCACCCTCCTGACTTCACCTTATCATTCTCCTTCTTCTACTTCTTCTGATTCACCCTCCTGACTTCACCTTCTCCTTTTCCTTCTTCTACTTCTTCTGCTTCACCCTCCAGACTTCACCTTCTCCTTCTCCTTCTTCTACTGCTTCTGATTCACCCTCCAGACTTCACCTTCTCCTTCTCCTTCTTCTACTTCTTCTGATTCACCCTCCAGACTTCACCTTCTCCTTCTCCTTCTTCTACTTCTTCTGATTCACCCTCCAGACTTCACCTTCTCCTTCTCCTTCTTCTGCTTCTTCTGATTCACCCTCCAGACTTCACCTTCTCCTTCTCCTTCTTCTACTTCTTCTGATTCACCCTCCAGACTTCACCTTCTCCTTCTCGTTCTTCTGCTTCTTCTGATTCACCCTCCAGACTTCACCTTCTCCTTCTCCGTCTTCTACTTCTTCTGATTCACCCTCCAGACTTCACCTTCTCCTTCTCCTTCTTCTACTTCTTCTGATTCACCCTCCAGACTTCACCTTCTCCTTCTCCTTCTTCTACTTCTTCTGCTTCTCCCTCCAGACGTCACCTTCTCCTTCTCCTTCTTCTGCTTCTTCTGATTCACCCTCCAGACTTCACCTTCTCCTTCTCCTTCTTCTACTTCTTCTGATTCACCCTCCAGACTTCACCTTCTCCTTCTCCTTCTTCTACTTCTTCTGATTCACCCTCCAGACTTCACCTTCTCCTTCTCCTTCTTCTACTTCTTCCGATTCACCCTCCTGACTTCACCTTCTCCTTCTCCTTCTTCTGCTTCTTCTGCTTCACCCTCCTGACTTCACCTTCTCCTTCTCCTTCTTCTACTTCTTCTGATTCACCCTCCTGACTTCATCTTCTCCTTCTCCTTCTTCTACTTCTTCTGATTCACCCTCCAGACTTCACCTTCTCCTTCTCCTTCTTCTGCTTCTTCTGCTTCACCCTCCAGACTTCACCTTCGCCTTCTCCTTCTTCTGCTTCTTCTGCTTCGCCCTCCAGACTTCACCTTCTCCTTCTCCTTCTTCTGCTTCTTCTGCTTCACCCTCCAGACTTCACCTTCTCCTTCTCCTTCTTCTGCTTCTTCTGCTTCACTCTCCTGACTTCACCTTCTCCTTCTCCTTCTTCTACTTCTTCTGATTCACCCTCCAGACTTCACCTTCTCCTTCTCCTTCTTCTGCTTCTTCTGCTGCGCCCTCCTGACTTCACCTTCTCCTTTTCCTTCTTCTGCTTCTTCTAATTCACCCTCCAGACTTCACCTTCTCCTTCTCCTTCTTCTGCTTCTTCTGATTCACCCTCCAGACTTCACCTTCTCCTTCTCCTTCTTCTGCTTCTTCTGATTCACCCTCCAGACCTCATCTTCTCCTTCTCCTTCTTCTACTTCTTCTGATTCACCCTCCAGACTTCTTCTTCTCCTTCTCCTTCTTCTGCTTCTTCTTATTCACCCACCAGACTTCACCTTCTCCTTCTCCTTCTTCTGCTTCTTCTGATTCACCCTCCAGACCTCATCTTCTCCTTCTCCTTCTTCTACTTCTTCTGATTCACCCTCCAGACTTCTCCTTCTCCTTCTCCTTCTTCTGCTTCTTCTGCTTCACTCTCCTGACTTCACCTTCTCCTTCTCCTTCTTCTACTTCTTCTGATTCACCCTCCAGACTTCACCCTCTCCTTCTCCTTCTTCTGCTTCTTCTGCTTCACCCTCCAGACTTCACCTTCTCTTTCTCCTTCTTCTGCTTCTTCTGCTGCGCCCTCCAGACTTCACCTTCTCCTTCTCCTTCTTCTGCTTCTTCTGATTCACCCTCCAGACTTCACCTTCTCCTTCTCCTTCTTCTACTTCTTCTGATCCACCCTCCTGACTTCACCTTCTCCTTCTCCTTCTTCTGCTTCTTCTGCTTCACCCTCCAGACTTCACCTTCTCCTTCTCCTTCTTCTACTTCTTCTGATTCACCCTCCAGACTTCACCTTCTCCTTCTCCTTCTTCTACTTCTTCTGCTTCTCCCTCCAGACGTCACCTTCTCCTTCTCCTTCTTCTGCTTCTTCTGATTCACCCTCCAGACTTCACCTTCTCCTTCTCCTTCTTCTACTTCTTCTGATTCACCCTCCAGACTTCACCTTCTCCTTCTCCTTCTTCTACTTCTTCTGATTCACCCTCCAGACTTCCCCTTCTCCTTCTCCTTCTTCTACTTCTTCCGATTCACCCTCCTGACTTCACCTTCTCCTTCTCCTTCTTCTACTTCTTCTGATTCACCCTCCAGACTTCACCTTCTCCTTCTCCTTCTTCTGCTTCTTCTGCTTCACCCTCCAGACTTCACCTTCTCCTTCTCCTTCTTCTGCTTCTTCTGCTTCGCCCTCCAGACTTCACCTTCTCCTTCTCCTTCTTCTGCTTCTTCTGCTTCACCCTCCAGACTTCACCTTCTCCTTCTCCTTCTTCTGCTTCTTCTGCTTCACCCTCCAGACTTCACCTTCTCCTTCTCCTTCTTCTGCTTCTTCTGCTTCACCCTCCTGACTTCACCTTCTCCTTCTCCTTCTTCTACTTCTTCTGATTCACCCTCCAGACTTCTCCTTCTCCTTCTCCTTCTTCTGCTTCTTCTGCTTCACTCTCCTGACTTCACCTTCTCCTTCTCCTTCTTCTACTTCTTCTGATTCACCCTCCAGACTTCACCCTCTCCTTCTCCTTCTTCTGCTTCTTCTGCTTCACCCTCCAGACTTCACCTTCTCTTTCTCCTTCTTCTGCTTCTTCTGCTGCGCCCTCCAGACTTCACCTTCTCCTTCTCCTTCTTCTGCTTCTTCTGATTCACCCTCCAGACTTCACCTTCTCCTTCTCCTTCTTCTACTTCTTCTGATCCACCCTCCTGACTTCACCTTCTCCTTCTCCTTCTTCTGCTTCTTCTGATTCACCCTCCAGACTTCACCTTCTCCTTCTCCTTCTTCTACTTCTTCTGATCCACCCTCCTGACTTCACCTTCTCCTTCTCCTTCTTCTGCTTCTTCTGCTTCACCCTCCAGACTTCACCTTCTCCTTCTCCTTCTTCTACTTCTTCTGCTTCACCCTCCAGACTTCACCTTCTCTTTCTCCTTCTTCTGCTTCTTCTGCTGCGCCCTCCAGACTTCACCTTCTCCTTCTCCTTCTTCTGCTTCTTCTGATTCACCCTCCAGACTTCACCTTCTCCTTCTCCTTCTTCTACTTCTTCTGATCCACCCTCCTGACTTCACCTTCTCCTTCTCCTTCTTCTGCTTCTTCTGCTTCACCCTCCAGACTTCACCTTCTCCTTCTCCTTCTTCTACTTCTTCTGCTTCACCCTCCAGACTTCACCTTCTCCTTCTCCTTCTTCTGCTTCTTCTGCTTCACCATCCTGACTTCACCTTATCCTTCTCCTTCTTCTACTTCTTCTGATTCACCCTCCAGACTTCACCTACTCCTACTCCTTCTCCTTCTTCTGCTTCTTCTGCTTCACCCTCCAGACTTCACCTTCTCCTTCTCCTTCTTCTGCTTCTTCTGCTTCGACCTCCAGACTTCACCTTCTCCTTTTCCTTCTGCTGCTTCTTCTGCTTCACTCTCCTGACTTCACCTTCTCCTTCTCCTTCTTCTACTTCTTCTGATTCACCCTCCAGACTTCACCCTCTCCTTCTCCTTCTTCTACTTCTTCTGCTTCACCCCCCTGACTTCACCTGCTCCTTCTCCTTCTCCTGCTTCTTCTGATTCACCCTCCTAACTTCACCTTCTCCTTCTCCTTCTTCTGCTTCTTCTGATTCACGCTCCTGACTTCACCTTTTACTTCTCCTTCTTCTGCTTCTTCTGATTCACCCTCCAGACTTCACCTTCTCCTTCTCCTTCTTCTGCTTCTTCTGATTCACCCTCCAGACTTCACCTTCTCCTTCTCCTTCTTCTGCTTCTTCTGATTCACCCTCCAGACCTCACCTTCTCCTTCTCCTTCTTCTACTACTTCTGATTCACCCTCCAGACTTCATCTTCTCCTTCTCCTTCTTCTGCTTCTTCTGATTCACCCTCCAGACTTCACCTTCTCCTTCTCCTTCTTCTACTTCTTCTGATTCACCCTCCAGACTTCACCTTCTCCTTCTCCTTCTTCTACTTCGTCTGATTCACCCTCCAGACTTCACCTTCTCCTTCTCCTTCTTCTACTTCTTCTGATTCACCCTCCAGTCTTCACCTACTCCTTCTCCTTCTTCTGTTTCTTCTGCTTCACCCTCCAGACTTCCCCTTCTCCTTCTCTTTCTTCTGCTTCTTCTGATTCACCCTCCAGACTTCATCTTCTCCTTCTCCTTCTTCTGATTCTTCTGATTCACCCTCCAGACTTCACCTTCTCCTTCTCCTTCTTCTGCTTCTTCTGATTCACCCTCCTGTCTTCACCTTCTCCTTCTCCTTCTTCTACTTCTTCTGCTTCTCCCTCCAGACTTCACCTTCTCCTTCTACTTCTTCTACTTCTTCTGATTCACCCTCCAGACTTCACCTTCTCCTTCTCCTTCTTCTGCTTCTTCTGATATTTCTCCAGACTTCACCTTCTCCTTCTCCTTATTCTGCTTCTTCTGATTCACCCTCCAGACTTCACCTTCTCCTTCTCCTTCTTCTGCTTCTTCTGATTCACCCTCCAGACTTCACCTTTTCCTTCTCCTTCTTCTGCTTCTTCTGATTCACCCTCCAGACTTCACCTTCTCCTTCTCCTTCTTCTGCTTCTTCTGATTCACCCTCCAGACTTCACCTTCTCCTTCTCCTTCTTCTACTTCTTCTGATTCACCCTCCAGACTTCACCTTCTCCTTCTCTTTCTTCTGCTTCTTCTGATTCTCCCTCCAAACTTCACCTTCTCCTTCTCCTTCTTCTGATTCTTCTGATTCACCCTCCAGACTTCACCTTCTCCTTCTCCTTCTTCTGCTTCTTCTGATTCACCCTCCTGACTTCACCTTCTCCTTCTCCTTCTTCTACTTCTTCTGATTCACCCTCCTGACTTCACCTTCTCCTTCTCCTTCTTCTACTTCTACTGCTTCACCCTCCAGACTTCACCTTCTCCTTCTCCTTCTTCTACTTCTTCTGATTCACCCTCCAGACTTCACCTTCTCCTTCTCCTTCTTCTACTTCTTCTGATTCACCCTCCAGACTTCACCTTCTCCTTCTCCTTCTTCTACTTCTTCTGATTCATCCTCCAGACTTCACCTTCTCCTTCTCCTTCTTCTGCTTCTTCTGATTCACCCTCCAGACTTCACCTTCTCCTTCTCCTTATTCTGCTTCTTCTGATTCACCCTCCAGACTCCACCTTCTCCTTCTCCTTCTTCTGCTTCTTCTGATTCACCCTCCAGACTTCACCTTCTCCTTCTCCTTCTTCTGCTTCTTCTGATTCACCCTCCAGACTTCACCTTCTCCTTCTCCTTCTTCTACTTCTTCTGATTCACCCTCCAGACTTCATCTTCTCCTTCTCCTTCTTCTGGTTCTTCTGATTCACCCTCCAGACTTCACCTTCTCCTTCTCCTTCGTCTACTTCTTCTGATTCACCCTCCAGACTACACCTTCTCCTTCTCCTTCTTCTACTTCTTCTGATTCACCCTCCAGACTTCACCTTCTCCTTCTCCTTCTTCTGCTTCTTCTTATTCACCCACCAGACTTCACCTTCTCCTTCTCCTTCTTCTGCTTCTTCTGATTCACCCTCCAGACCTCATCTTCTCCTTCTCCTTCTTCTACTTCTTCTGATTCACCCTCCAGACTTCTCCTTCTCCTTCTCCTTCTTCTGCTTCTTCTGCTTCACTCTCCTGACTTCACCTTCTCCTTCTCCTTCTTCTGCTTCTTCTGATTCACCCTCCAGACCTCATCTTCTCCTTCTCCTTCTTCTACTTCTTCTGATTCACCCTCCAGACTTCTCCTTCTCCTTCTCCTTCTTCTGCTTCTTCTGCTTCACTCTCCTGACTTCACCTTCTCCTTCTCCTTCTTCTACTTCTTCTGATTCACCCTCCAGACTTCACCCTCTCCTTCTCCTTCTTCTGCTTCTTCTGCTTCACCCTCCAGACTTCACCTTCTCTTTCTCCTTCTTCTGCTTCTTCTGCTGCGCCCTCCAGACTTCACCTTCTCCTTCTCCTTCTTCTGCTTCTTCTGATTCACCCTCCAGACTTCACCTTCTCCTTCTCCTTCTTCTACTTCTTCTGATCCACCCTCCTGACTTCACCTTCTCCTTCTCCTTCTTCTGCTTCTTCTGCTTCACCCTCCAGACTTCACCTTCTCCTTCTCCTTCTTCTACTTCTTCTGATTCACCCTCCAGACTTCACCTTCTCCTTCTCCTTCTTCTACTTCTTCTGCTTCTCCCTCCAGACGTCACCTTCTCCTTCTCCTTCTTCTGCTTCTTCTGATTCACCCTCCAGACTTCACCTTCTCCTTCTCCTTCTTCTACTTCTTCTGATTCACCCTCCAGACTTCACCTTCTCCTTCTCCTTCTTCTACTTCTTCTGATTCACCCTCCAGACTTCCCCTTCTCCTTCTCCTTCTTCTACTTCTTCCGATTCACCCTCCTGACTTCACCTTCTCCTTCTCCTTCTTCTACTTCTTCTGATTCACCCTCCAGACTTCACCTTCTCCTTCTCCTTCTTCTGCTTCTTCTGCTTCACCCTCCAGACTTCACCTTCTCCTTCTCCTTCTTCTGCTTCTTCTGCTTCGCCCTCCAGACTTCACCTTCTCCTTCTCCTTCTTCTGCTTCTTCTGCTTCACCCTCCAGACTTCACCTTCTCCTTCTCCTTCTTCTGCTTCTTCTGCTTCACCCTCCAGACTTCACCTTCTCCTTCTCCTTCTTCTGCTTCTTCTGCTTCACCCTCCTGACTTCACCTTCTCCTTCTCCTTCTTCTACTTCTTCTGATTCACCCTCCAGACTTCTCCTTCTCCTTCTCCTTCTTCTGCTTCTTCTGCTTCACTCTCCTGACTTCACCTTCTCCTTCTCCTTCTTCTACTTCTTCTGATTCACCCTCCAGACTTCACCCTCTCCTTCTCCTTCTTCTGCTTCTTCTGCTTCACCCTCCAGACTTCACCTTCTCTTTCTCCTTCTTCTGCTTCTTCTGCTGCGCCCTCCAGACTTCACCTTCTCCTTCTCCTTCTTCTGCTTCTTCTGATTCACCCTCCAGACTTCACCTTCTCCTTCTCCTTCTTCTACTTCTTCTGATCCACCCTCCTGACTTCACCTTCTCCTTCTCCTTCTTCTGCTTCTTCTGCTTCACCCTCCAGACTTCACCTTCTCCTTCTCCTTCTTCTACTTCTTCTGCTTCACCCTCCAGACTTCACCTTCTCCTTCTCCTTCTTCTGCTTCTTCTGCTTCACCATCCTGACTTCACCTTATCCTTCTCCTTCTTCTACTTCTTCTGATTCACCCTCCAGACTTCACCTACTCCTTCTCCTTCTTCTGCTTCTTCTGCTTCACCCTCCAGACTTCACCTTCTCCTTCTCCTTCTTCTGCTTCTTCTGCTTCGACCTCCAGACTTCACCTTCTCCTTTTCCTTCTGCTGCTTCTTCTGCTTCACTCTCCTGACTTCACCTTCTCCTTCTCCTTCTTCTACTTCTTCTGATTCACCCTCCAGACTTCACCCTCTCCTTCTCCTTCTTCTACTTCTTCTGCTTCACCCCCCTGACTTCACCTGCTCCTTCTCCTTCTCCTGCTTCTTCTGATTCACCCTCCTAACTTCACCTTCTCCTTCTCCTTCTTCTGCTTCTTCTGATTCACGCTCCTGACTTCACCTTTTACTTCTCCTTCTTCTGCTTCTTCTGATTCACCCTCCAGACTTCACCTTCTCCTTCTCCTTCTTCTGCTTCTTCTGATTCACCCTCCAGACTTCACCTTCTCCTTCTCCTTCTTCTGCTTCTTCTGATTCACCCTCCAGACCTCACCTTCTCCTTCTCCTTCTTCTACTACTTCTGATTCACCCTCCAGACTTCATCTTCTCCTTCTCCTTCTTCTGCTTCTTCTGATTCACCCTCCAGACTTCACCTTCTCCTTCTCCTTCTTCTACTTCTTCTGATTCACCCTCCAGACTTCACCTTCTCCTTCTCCTTCTTCTACTTCGTCTGATTCACCCTCCAGACTTCACCTTCTCCTTCTCCTTCTTCTACTTCTTCTGATTCACCCTCCAGTCTTCACCTACTCCTTCTCCTTCTTCTGTTTCTTCTGCTTCACCCTCCAGACTTCCCCTTCTCCTTCTCTTTCTTCTGCTTCTTCTGATTCACCCTCCAGACTTCATCTTCTCCTTCTCCTTCTTCTGATTCTTCTGATTCACCCTCCAGACTTCACCTTCTCCTTCTCCTTCTTCTGCTTCTTCTGATTCACCCTCCTGTCTTCACCTTCTCCTTCTCCTTCTTCTACTTCTTCTGCTTCTCCCTCCAGACTTCACCTTCTCCTTCTACTTCTTCTACTTCTTCTGATTCACCCTCCAGACTTCACCTTCTCCTTCTCCTTCTTCTGCTTCTTCTGATATTTCTCCAGACTTCACCTTCTCCTTCTCCTTATTCTGCTTCTTCTGATTCACCCTCCAGACTTCACCTTCTCCTTCTCCTTCTTCTGCTTCTTCTGATTCACCCTCCAGACTTCACCTTTTCCTTCTCCTTCTTCTGCTTCTTCTGATTCACCCTCCAGACTTCACCTTCTCCTTCTCCTTCTTCTGCTTCTTCTGATTCACCCTCCAGACTTCACCTTCTCCTTCTCCTTCTTCTACTTCTTCTGATTCACCCTCCAGACTTCACCTTCTCCTTCTCTTTCTTCTGCTTCTTCTGATTCTCCCTCCAAACTTCACCTTCTCCTTCTCCTTCTTCTGATTCTTCTGATTCACCCTCCAGACTTCACCTTCTCCTTCTCCTTCTTCTGCTTCTTCTGATTCACCCTCCTGACTTCACCTTCTCCTTCTCCTTCTTCTACTTCTTCTGATTCACCCTCCTGACTTCACCTTCTCCTTCTCCTTCTTCTACTTCTACTGCTTCACCCTCCAGACTTCACCTTCTCCTTCTCCTTCTTCTACTTCTTCTGATTCACCCTCCAGACTTCACCTTCTCCTTCTCCTTCTTCTACTTCTTCTGATTCACCCTCCAGACTTCACCTTCTCCTTCTCCTTCTTCTACTTCTTCTGATTCATCCTCCAGACTTCACCTTCTCCTTCTCCTTCTTCTGCTTCTTCTGATTCACCCTCCAGACTTCACCTTCTCCTTCTCCTTATTCTGCTTCTTCTGATTCACCCTCCAGACTCCACCTTCTCCTTCTCCTTCTTCTGCTTCTTCTGATTCACCCTCCAGACTTCACCTTCTCCTTCTCCTTCTTCTGCTTCTTCTGATTCACCCTCCAGACTTCACCTTCTCCTTCTCCTTCTTCTACTTCTTCTGATTCACCCTCCAGACTTCATCTTCTCCTTCTCCTTCTTCTGCTTCTTCTGATTCACCCTCCAGACTTCACCTTCTCCTTCTCCTTCGTCTACTTCTTCTGATTCACCCTCCAGACTACACCTTCTCCTTCTCCTTCTTCTACTTCTTCTGATTCACCCTCCAGACTTCACCTTCTCCTTCTCCTTCTTCTGTTTCTTCTGATTCACCCTCGAGACTTCACCTTCTCCTTCTCCTTCTTCTACTTCTTCTGATTCACCCTCCAGACTTCACCTTCTCCTTCTCCTTCTTCTACTTCTTCTGATTCACCCTCCAGACTTCATCTTCTCCTTCTCCTTCTTCTGCATCTTCTGATTCACCCTCCAGACTTCACCTTCTCCTTCTCCTTCTTCTGCTTCTTCTGATTCACCCTCCAGACTTCACCTTCTCCTTCTCCTTCTTCTACTTCTTCTGATTCACCCTCCAGACTTCACCTTCTCCTTCTCCTTCTTCTACTTCTTCTGATTCACCCTCCAGTCTTCACATTCTCCTTCTCCTTCTTCTGTTTCTTCTGCTTCAGCCTCCAGACTTCACCTTCTCCTTCTCTTTCTTCTGATTCTTCTGATTCACCCTCCAGACTTCACCTTCTCCTTCTCCTTCTTCTGATTCTTCTGATTCACCCTCCAGACTTCACCTTCTCCTTCTCCTTCTTCTGCTTCTTCTGATTCACCCTCCTGGCTTCACCTTCTCCTTCTCCTTCTTCTACTTCTTCTGAATCACCCTCCTGACTTCACCTTCTCCTTCTCCTTCTTCTCTTTCTTCTGCTTCACCCTCCAGACTTCACCTTCTCCTTCTCATTCTTCTACCTCTTCTGATTCACCCTCCAGACTTCACCTTCTCCTTCTCCTTCTTCTGCTTCTTCTGATTCACCCTCCAGACTTCACCTTCTCCTTCTCCTTATTCTGCTTCTTCTGATTCACCATCCAGACTTCACCTTCTCCTTCTCCTTATTCTGCTTCTTCTGATTCAACCTCCAGACTTCACCTTCTCCTTCTCCTTCTTCTGCTTCTTCTGATTCACCCTCCAGACTTCACCTTCTCCTTCTCCTTCTTCTGTTTCTTCTGATTCGCCCTCCAGACTTCACCTTCTCCTTCTCCTTCTTCTGCTTCTTCTGATTCACCCTCCTGACTTCACCTTCTCCTTCTCCTTCTTCTACTTCTTCTGATTCACCCTCCTGACTTCACCTTCTCCTTCTCCTTCTTCTACTTCTTCTGCTTCACCCTCCAGACTTCACCTTCTCCTTCTCCTTCTTCTACTTCTTCTGATTCACCCTCCAGACTTCACCTTCTCCTTCTCCTTCTTCTGCTTCTTCTGATTCACCCTCCAGACTTCACCTTCTCCTTCTCCTTATTCTGCTTCTTCTGATTCACCCTCCAGACTTCACCTTCTCCTTCTCCTTCTTCTGCTTCTCCTGATTCACCCTCCAGACTTCACCTTCTCCTTCTCCTTCTTCTGCTTCTTGTGATTCACCCTCCAGACATCACCTTCTCCTTCTCCTTCTTCTGCTTCTTCTGATTCACCCTCCAGACTTCACCTTCTCCTTCTCCTTCTTCTGCTTCTTCTGATTCACCCTCCAGACTTCACCTTCTCCTTCTCCTTCTTCTGTTTCTTCTGATTCGCCCTCCAGACTTCACCTTCTCCTTCTCCTTCTTCAGCTTCTTCTGATTCACCCTCCTGACTTCACCTTCTCCTTCTCCTTCTTCTACTTCTTATGCTTCACCCTCCAGACTTCAACTTCTCCTTCTCCTTCTTCTACTTCTTCTGATTCACCCTCCAGACTTCACCTTCTCCTTCTCCTTCTTCTGCTTCTTCTGATTCACCCTCCAGACTTCACCTTCTCCTTCTCCTTATTCTGCTTCTTCTGATTCACCCTCCAGACTTCACCTTCTCCTTCTCCTTCTTCTGCTTCTTCTGATTCACCCTCCAGACTTCACCTTCTCCTTCTCCTTCTTCTGCTTCTTCTGATTCACCCTCCAGACTTCACCTTCTCCTTCTCCTTCTTCTGATTCTTCTGATTCACCCTCCAGACTTCACCTTCTCCTTCTCCTTCTTCTGCTTCTTCTGATTCACCCTCCTGACTTCACCATCTCCTTCTCCTTCTTCTACTTCTTCTGATTCACCCTCCTGACTTCACCTTCTCCTTCTCCTTCTTCTACTTCTTCTGCTTCACCCTCCAGACTTCACCTTCTCCTTCTCCTTTTTCTACTTCTTCTGATTCACCCTCCAGACTTCACCTTCTCCTTCTCCTTCTTCTACTTCTTCTGATTCCCCCTACAGACTTCACCTTCTCCTTCTCCTTCTTCTGCTTCTTCTGATTCACCCTCCAGACTTCACCTTCTCCTTCTCCTTCTTCTGCTTCTTCTGATTCACCCTCTTCTCCTTCTCCTTCTTCTACTTCTTCTGATTCACCCTCCAGACCTCACCTTCTCCTTCTCCTTCTTCTACTTCTTCTGATTCACCCTCCAGTCTTCACCTTCTCCTTCTCCTTCTTCTGTTTCTTCTGCTTCACCCTCCAGACTGCACCTTCTCCTTCTCTTTCTTCTGCTTCTTCTGATTCACCCTCCAGACTTCACCTTCTCCTTCTCCTTCTTCTGATTCTTCTGATTCACCCTCCAGACTTCACCTTCTCCTTCTCCTTCTTCTGCTTCTTCTGATTCACCCTCCAGACCTCACCTTCTCCTTCTCCTTCTTCTACTTCTTCTGATTCACCCTCCTGACTTCACCTTCTCCTTCTCCTTCATCTACTTCTTCTGCTTCACCCTCCAGACTTCACCTTCTCCTTCTCCTTCTTCTAATTCTTCTGATTCACCCTCCAGACTTCACCTTCTCCTTCTCCTTCTTCTACTTCTTCTGATTCACCCTCCAGACTTCACCTTCTCCTTCTCCTTCTTCTACTTCTTCTGATTCACCCTCCAGACTTCACCTTCTCCTTCTCCTTCTTCTGCTTCTTCTGATTCACCCTCCAGACTTCACCTTCTCCTTCTCCTTCTTCTACTTCTTCTGATTCACCCTCCAGACTTCACCTTCTCCTTCTCCTTCTTCTACTTCTTCTGATTCACCCTCCAGACTTCATCTTCTCCTTCTCCTTCTTCTGCATCTTCTGATTCACCCTCCAGACTTCACCTTCTCCTTCTCCTTCTTCTGCTTCTTCTGATTCACCCTCCAGACTTCACCTTCTCCTTCTCCTTCTTCTACTTCTTCTGATTCACCCTCCAGACTTCACCTTCTCCTTCTCCTTCTTCTACTTCTTCTGATTCACCCTCCAGTCTTCACATTCTCCTTCTCCTTCTTCTGTTTCTTCTGCTTCAGCCTCCAGACTTCACCTTCTCCTTCTCTTTCTTCTGATTCTTCTGATTCACCCTCCAGACTTCACCTTCTCCTTCTCCTTCTTCTGATTCTTCTGATTCACCCTCCAGACTTCACCTTCTCCTTCTCCTTCTTCTGCTTCTTCTGATTCACCCTCCTGGCTTCACCTTCTCCTTCTCCTTCTTCTACTTCTTCTGAATCACCCTCCTGACTTCACCTTCTCCTTCTCCTTCTTCTCTTTCTTCTGCTTCACCCTCCAGACTTCACCTTCTCCTTCTCCTTCTTCTACCTCTTCTGATTCACCCTCCAGACTTCACCTTCTCCTTCTCCTTCTTCTGCTTCTTCTGATTCACCCTCCAGACTTCACCTTCTCCTTCTCCTTATTCTGCTTCTTCTGATTCACCATCCAGACTTCACCTTCTCCTTCTCCTTATTCTGCTTCTTCTGATTCAACCTCCAGACTTCACCTTCTCCTTCTCCTTCTTCTGCTTCTTCTGATTCACCCTCCAGACTTCACCTTCTCCTTCTCCTTCTTCTGTTTCTTCTGATTCGCCCTCCAGACTTCACCTTCTCCTTCTCCTTCTTCTGCTTCTTCTGATTCACCCTCCTGACTTCACCTTCTCCTTCTCCTTCTTCTACTTCTTCTGATTCACCCTCCTGACTTCACCTTCTCCTTCTCCTTCTTCTACTTCTTCTGCTTCACCCTCCAGACTTCACCTTCTCCTTCTCCTTCTTCTACTTCTTCTGATTCACCCTCCAGACTTCACCTTCTCCTTCTCCTTCTTCTGCTTCTTGTGATTCACCCTCCAGACATCACCTTCTCCTTCTCCTTCTTCTGCTTCTCCTGATTCACCCTCCAGACTTCACCTTCTCCTTCTCCTTCTTCTGCTTCTTGTGATTCACCCTCCAGACATCACCTTCTCCTTCTCCTTCTTCTGCTTCTTCTGATTCACCCTCCAGACTTCACCTTCTCCTTCTCCTTCTTCTGCTTCTTCTGATTCACCCTCCAGACTTCACCTTCTCCTTCTCCTTCTTCTGTTTCTTCTGATTCGCCCTCCAGACTTCACCTTCTCCTTCTCCTTCTTCAGCTTCTTCTGATTCACCCTCCTGACTTCACCTTCTCCTTCTCCTTCTTCTACTTCTTATGCTTCACCCTCCAGACTTCAACTTCTCCTTCTCCTTCTTCTACTTCTTCTGATTCACCCTCCAGACTTCACCTTCTCCTTCTCCTTCTTCTGCTTCTTCTGATTCACCCTCCAGACTTCACCTTCTCCTTCTCCTTATTCTGCTTCTTCTGATTCACCCTCCAGACTTCACCTTCTCCTTCTCCTTCTTCTGCTTCTTCTGATTCACCCTCCAGACTTCACCTTCTCCTTCTCCTTCTTCTGCTTCTTCTGATTCACCCTCCAGACATCACCTTCTCCTTCTCCTTCTTCTGCTTCTTCTGATTCACCCTCCAGACTTCACCTTCTCCTTCTCCTTCTTCTGATTCTTCTGATTCACCCTCCAGACTTCACCTTCTCCTTCTCCTTCTTCTGCTTCTTCTGATTCACCCTCCTGACTTCACCATCTCCTTCTCCTTCTTCTACTTCTTCTGATTCACCCTCCTGACTTCACCTTCTCCTTCTCCTTCTTCTACTTCTTCTGCTTCACCCTCCAGACTTCACCTTCTCCTTCTCCTTTTTCTACTTCTTCTGATTCACCCTCCAGACTTCACCTTCTCCTTCTCCTTCTTCTACTTCTTCTGATTCACCCTACAGACTTCACCTTCTCCTTCTCCTTCTTCTGCTTCTTCTGATTCACCCTCCAGACTTCACCTTCTCCTTCTCCTTCTTCTGCTTCTTCTGATTCACCCTCTTCTCCTTCTCCTTCTTCTACTTCTTCTGATTCACCCTCCAGACCTCACCTTCTCCTTCTCCTTCTTCTACTTCTTCTGATTCACCCTCCAGTCTTCACCTTCTCCTTCTCCTTCTTCTGTTTCTTCTGCTTCACCCTCCAGACTGCACCTTCTCCTTCTCTTTCTTCTGCTTCTTCTGATTCACCCTCCAGACTTCACCTTCTCCTTCTCCTTCTTCTGATTCTTCTGATTCACCCTCCAGACTTCACCTTCTCCTTCTCCTTCTTCTGCTTCTTCTGATTCACCCTCCAGACCTCACCTTCTCCTTCTCCTTCTTCTACTTCTTCTGATTCACCCTCCTGACTTCACCTTCTCCTTCTCCTTCATCTACTTCTTCTGCTTCACCCTCCAGACTTCACCTTCTCCTTCTCCTTCTTCTAATTCTTCTGATTCACCCTCCAGACTTCACCTTCTCCTTCTCCTTCTTCTACTTCTTCTGATTCACCCTCCAGACTTCACCTTCTCCTTCTCCTTCTTCTACTTCTTCTGATTCACCCTCCAGACTTCACCTTCTCCTTCTCCTTCTTCTGCTTCTTCTGATTCACCCTCCAGACTTCACCTTCTCCTTCTCCTTATTCTGCTTCTTCTGATTCACCCTCCAGACTTCACCTTCTCCTTCTCCTTCTTCTGCTTCTTCTGATTCACCCTCCAGACTTCACCTTCTCCTTCTCCTTCTTCTGCTTCTTCTGATTCACCCTCCAGACTTCACATTCTCCTTCTCCTTCTTCTACTTCTTCTGATTCACCCTCCAGACTTCACCTTCTCCTTCTCCTTCTTCTGCTTCTTCTGATTCACCCTCCAGACTTCACCTTCTCCTTCTCCTTCGTCTACTTCTTCTGATTCACCCTCCAGACTACACCTTCTCCTTCTCCTTCTTCTACTTCTTCTGATTCACCCTCCAGACTTCACCTTCTCCTTCTCCTTCTTCTGTTTCTTCTGATTCACCCTCCAGACTTCATCTTCTCCTTCTCCTTCTTCTACTTCTTCTGATTCACCCTCCAGACTTCACCTTCTCCTTCTCCTTCTTCTACTTCTTCTGATTCACCCTCCAGACTTCATCTTCTCCTTCTCCTTCTTCTGCTTCTTCTGATTCACCCTCCAGACTTCACCTTCTCCTTCTCCTTCTTCTGCTTCTTCTGATTCACCCTCCAGACTTCCATTTCTCCTTCTCCTTCTTCTACTTCTTCTGATTCACCCCCTCAGACTTCACCTTCTCCTTCTCCTTCTTCTACTTCTTCTGATTCACCCTCCAGTCTTCAACTTCTCCTTCTCCTTCTTCTGTTTCTTCTGCTTCACCCTCCAGACTTCACCTTCTCGTTCTCTTTCTTCTGTTTCTTCTGATTCACCCTCCAGACTTCACCTTCTCCTTCTCCTTCTTCTGATTCTTCTGATTCACCCTCCAGACTTCACATTCTCCTTCTCCTTCTTCTGCTTCTTCTGATTCACCCTCCTGACTTCACCTTCTCCTTCTCCTTCTTCTACTTCTTCTGATTCACCCTCCTGACTTCACCTTCTCCTTCTCCTTCTACTACTTCTTCTGCTTCATCCTCCAGACTTCACCTTCTCCTTCTCCTTCTTCTACTTCTTCTGATTCACCCTCCAGACTTCACCTTCTCCTTCTCCTTCTTCTGCTTCTTCTGATTCACCCTCCAGACTTCACCTTCTCATTCTCCTTCTTCTGCTTCTTCTGCTGCGCCCTCCAGACTTCACCTTCTCCTTCTCCTTCTTCTGCTTCTTCTGCTTCACACTCCAGACTTCACCTTCTCCTTCTCCTTCTTCTGCTTCTTCTGCTGCGCCCTCCAGGCTTCACATTCTCCTTCTCCTTCTTCTGCTTCTTCTGATTCACCCTCCTGACTTCACCTTCTCCTTCTCCTTCTTCTACTTCTTCTGATTCACCCTCCTGACTTCACCTTCTCCTTCTCCTTCTTCTACTTCTTCTGCTTCATCCTCCAGACTTCACCTTCTCCTTCTCCTTCTTCTACTTCTTCTGATTCACCCTCCAGACTTCACCTTCTCCTTCTCCTTCTTCTGCTTCTTCTGATTCACCCTCCAGACTTCACCTTCTCATTCTCCTTCTTCTGCTTCTTCTGCTGCGCCCTCCAGACTTCACCTTCTCCTTCTCCTTCTTCTGCTTCTTCTGCTTCACACTCCAGACTTCACCTTCTCCTTCTCCTTCTTCTGCTTCTTCTGCTGCGCCCTCCAGGCTTCACCTTCTCCTTCTCCTTCTTCTGCTTCTTCTGCTTCACCGTCCTGACTTCACCTTCTCCTTCTCCTTCTTCTACTTCTTCTGCTACACCCCCCTGACTTCACCTGCTCCTTCTCCTTCTTCTGCTTCTTCTGATTCACCCTCCTAAATTCACCTTCTCCTTCTCCTTCTTCTGCTTCTTCTGATTCACCCTCCTGACTTCACCTTCTCCTTCTCCTTCTTCTGCTTCTTCTGATTCACCCTCCAGACTTCACCTTCTCCTTCTCCTTCTTCTGCTTCTTCTGATTCACCCTCCAGACTTCACCTTCTCCTTCTCCTTCTTCTGCTTCTTCTGCTTCACCCTCCAGACTTCACCTTCTCCTTCTCCTTCTTCTGCTTCTTCTGCTTCACCCTCCTGACTTCACCTTCTCCTTCTCCTTCTTCTACCTCTTCTGATTCACCCTCCAGACTTCACCTACTCCTTCTCCTTCTTCTGCTTCTTCTGCTTCACCCTCCAGACTTCACCTTCTCCTTCTCCTTCTTCTGCTTCTTCTGCTTCGCCCTCCAGACTTCACCTTCTCCTTCTCCTTCTTCTGCTTCTTCTGCTTCACTCTCCTGACTTCACCTTCTCCTTCTCCTTCTTCTACTTCTTCTGATTCACCCTCCAGACTTCACCCTCTCCTTCTCCTTCTTCTGCTTCTTCTGCTTCACCCTCCAGACTTCACCTTCTCTTTCTCCTTCTTCTGCTTCTTCTGCTGCGCCCTCCAGACTTCACCTTCTCCTTCTCCTTCTTCTGCTTCTTCTGATTCACCCTCCAGACTTCACCTTCTCCTTCTCCTTCTTCTCCTTCTTCTGATCCACCCTCCTGACTTCACCTTCTCCTTCTCCTTCTTCTGCTTCTTCTGCTTCACCCTCCAGACTTCACCTTCTCCTTCTCCTTCTTCTGCTTCTTCTGCTTCACCCTCCAGACTTCACCTTCTCCTTCTCCTTCTTCTGCTTCTTCTGCTTCACCCTCCTGACTTCACCTTATCCTTCTCCTTCTTCTACTTCTTCTGATTCACCCTCCAGACTTCACCTACTCCTTCTCCTTCTTCTGCTTCTTCTGCTTCACCCTCCAGACTTCACCTTCTCCTTCTCCTTCTTCTGCTTCTTCTGCTTCGCCCTCCAGACTTCACCTTCTCCTTCTCCTTCTTCTGCTTCTTCTGATTCAACCTCCAGACTTCACCCTCTCCTTCTCCTTCTTCTGCTTCTTCTGCTTGACCCTCCAGACTTCACCTTCTCCTTCTCCTTCTTCTGCTTCTTCTGCTTCACCGTCCTGACTTCACCTTCTCCTTCTCCTTCTTCTACTTCTTCTGCTTCACCCCCCTGACTTCACCTGCTCCTTCTCCTTCTTCTGCTTCTTCTGATTCACCCTCCTAACTTCACCTTCTCCTTCTCCTTCTTCTGCTTCTTCTGATTCACGCTCCTGACTTCACCTTTTCCTTCTCCTTCTTCTGCTTCTTCTGATTCACCCTCCAGACTTCACCTTCTCCTTCTCCTTCTTCTGCTTCTTCTGATTCACCCTCCAGACTTCACCTTCTCCTTCTCCTTCTTCTGCTTCTTCTGATTCACCCTCCAGACCTCACCTTCTCCTTCTCCTTCTTCTACTTCTTCTGATTCACCCTCCTGACTTCATCTTCTCCTTCTCCTTCTTCTGCTTCTTCTGATTCACCCTCCAGACTTCACCTTCTCCTTCTCCTTCTTCTACTTCTTCTGATTCACCCTCCAGACTTCACCTTCTCCTTCTCCTTCTTCTACTTCGTCTGATTCACCCTCCAGACTTCACCTTCTCCTTCTCCTTCTTCTACTTCTTCTGATTCACCCTCCAGTCTGCACCTACTCCTTCTCCTTCTTCTGTTTCTTCTGCTTCACCCTCCAGACTTCACCTTCTCCTTCTCTTTCTTCTGCTTCTTCTGATTCACCCTCCAGACTTCATCTTCTCCTTCTCCTTCTTCTGATTCTTCTGATTCACCCTCCAGACTTCACCTTCTCCTTCTCCTTCTTCTGCTTCTTCTGATTCACCCTCCTGACTTCACCTTCTCCTTCTCCTTCTTCTACTTCTTCTGCTTCACCCTCCAGACTACACCTTCTCCTTCTCCTTCTTCTACTTCTTCTGATTCACCCTCCAGACTTCACCTTCTCCTTCTCCTTCTTTTGCTTCTTCTGATTCACCCTCCAGACTTCACCTTTTCCTTCTCCTTATTCTGCTTCTTCTGATTCACCCTCCAGACTTCACCTTCTCCTTCTCCTTCTTCTACTTCTTCTGATTCACCCTCCAGACTTCACCTTCTCCTTCTCCTTCTTCTACTTCTTCTGATTCATCCTCCAGACTTCACCTTCTCCTTCTCCTTCTTCTGCTTCTTCTGATTCACCCTCCAGACTTCACCTTCTCCGTCTCCTTATTCTGCTTCTTCTGATTCACCCTCCAGACTTCACCTTCTCCTTCTCCTTCTTCTGCTTCTTCTGATTCACCCTCCAGACTTCACCTTCTCCTTCTCCTTCTTCTGCTTCTTCTGATTCACCCTCCAGACTTCACCTTCTCCTTCTCCTTCTTCTACTTCTTCTGATTCACCCTCCAGACTTCATCTTCTCCTTCTCCTTCTTCTGCTTCTTCTGATTCACCCTCCAGACTTCACCTTCTCCTTCTCCTTCGTCTACTTCTTCTGATTCACCCTCCAGACTACACCTTCTCCTTCTCCTTCTTCTACTTCTTCTGATTCACCCTCCAGACTTCACCTTCTCCTTCTCCTTCTTCTGTTTCTTCTGATTCACCCTCCAGACTGCACCTTCTCCTTCTCCTTCTTCTACTTCTTCTGATTCACCCTCCAGACTTCACCTTCTCCTTCTCCTTCTTCTACTTCTTCTGATTCACCCTCCAGACTTCATCTTCTCCTTCTCCTTCTTCTGCATCTTCTGATTCACCCTCCAGACTTCACCTTCTCCTTCTCCTTCTTCTGCTTCTTCTGATTCACCCTCCAGACTTCACCTTCTCCTTCTCCTTCTTCTACTTCTTCTGATTCACCCTCCAGACTTCACCTTCTCCTTCTCCTTCTTCTACTTCTTCTGATTCACCCTCCAGTCTTCACATTCTCCTTCTCCTTCTTCTGTTTCTTCTGCTTCAGCCTCCAAACTTCACCTTCTCCTTCTCTTTCTTCTGATTCTTCTGATTCACCCTCCAGACTTCACCTTCTCCTTCTCCTTCTTCTGCTTCTTCTGATTCACCCTCCAGACTTCACCTTCTCCTTCTCCTTATTCTGCTTCTTCTGATTCACCCTCCAGACTTCACCTTCTCCTTCTCCTTATTCTGCTTCTTCTGATTCAACCTCCAGACTTCACCTTCTCCTTCTCCTTCTTCTGCTTCTTCTGATTCACCCTCCAGAATTCACCTTCTCCTTCTCCTTCTTCTGTTTCTTCTGATTCGCCCTCCAGACTTCACCTTCTCCTTCTCCTTCTTCTGCTTCTTCTGATTCACCCTCCTGACTTCACCTTCTCCTTCTCCTTCTTCTACTTCTTCTGATTCACCCTCCTGACTTCACCTTCTCCTTCTCCTTCTTCTACTTCTTCTGCTTCACCCTCCAGACTTCACCTTCTCCTTCTCCTTCTTCTACTTCTTCTGATTCACCCTCCAGACTTCACCTTCTCCTTCTCCTTCTTCTGCTTCTTCTGATTCACCCTCCAGACTTCACCTTCTCCTTCTCCTTATTCTGCTTCTTCTGATTCACCCTCCAGACTTCACCTTCTCCTTCTCCTTCTTCTGCTTCTTCTGATTCACCCTCCAGACTTCACCTTCTCCTTCTCCTTCTTCTGCTTCTTCTGATTCACCCTCCAGACATCACCTTCTCCTTCTCCTTCTTCTGCTTCTTCTGATTCACCCTCCAGACTTCACCTTCTCCTTCTCCTTCTTCTACTTCTTCTGATTCACCCTCCAGACTTCACCTTCTCCTTCTCTTTCTTCTGCTTCTTCTGATTCACCCTCCAGACTTCACCTTCTCCTTCTCCTTATTCTGCTTCTTCTGATTCACCCTCCAGACTTCACCTTCTCCTTCTCCTTATTCTGCTTCTTCTGATTCAACCTCCAGACTTCACCTTCTCCTTCTCCTTCTTCTGCTTCTTCTGATTCACGCTCCTGACTTCACCTTTTCCTTCTCCTTCTTCTGCTTCTTCTGATTCACCCTCCAGACTTCACCTTCTCCTTCTCCTTCTTCTGCTTCTTCTGATTCACCCTCCAGACTTCACCTTCTCCTTCTCCTTCTTCTGCTTCTTCTGATTCACCCTCCAGACCTCACCTTCTCCTTCTCCTTCTTCTACTTCTTCTGATTCACCCTCCTGACTTCATCTTCTCCTTCTCCTTCTTCTGCTTCTTCTGATTCACCCTCCAGACTTCACCTTCTCCTTCTCCTTCTTCTACTTCTTCTGATTCACCCTCCAGACTTCACCTTCTCCTTCTCCTTCTTCTACTTCGTCTGATTCACCCTCCAGACTTCACCTTCTCCTTCTCCTTCTTCTACTTCTTCTGATTCACCCTCCAGTCTGCACCTACTCCTTCTCCTTCTTCTGTTTCTTCTGCTTCACCCTCCAGACTTCACCTTCTCCTTCTCTTTCTTCTGCTTCTTCTGATTCACCCTCCAGACTTCATCTTCTCCTTCTCCTTCTTCTGATTCTTCTGATTCACCCTCCAGACTTCACCTTCTCCTTCTCCTTCTTCTGCTTCTTCTGATTCACCCTCCTGACTTCACCTTCTCCTTCTCCTTCTTCTACTTCTTCTGCTTCACCCTCCAGACTACACCTTCTCCTTCTCCTTCTTCTACTTCTTCTGATTCACCCTCCAGACTTCACCTTCTCCTTCTCCTTCTTTTGCTTCTTCTGATTCACCCTCCAGACTTCACCTTTTCCTTCTCCTTATTCTGCTTCTTCTGATTCACCCTCCAGACTTCACCTTCTCCTTCTCCTTCTTCTACTTCTTCTGATTCACCCTCCAGACTTCACCTTCTCCTTCTCCTTCTTCTACTTCTTCTGATTCATCCTCCAGACTTCACCTTCTCCTTCTCCTTCTTCTGCTTCTTCTGATTCACCCTCCAGACTTCACCTTCTCCGTCTCCTTATTCTGCTTCTTCTGATTCACCCTCCAGACTTCACCTTCTCCTTCTCCTTCTTCTGCTTCTTCTGATTCACCCTCCAGACTTCACCTTCTCCTTCTCCTTCTTCTGCTTCTTCTGATTCACCCTCCAGACTTCACCTTCTCCTTCTCCTTCTTCTACTTCTTCTGATTCACCCTCCAGACTTCATCTTCTCCTTCTCCTTCTTCTGCTTCTTCTGATTCACCCTCCAGACTTCACCTTCTCCTTCTCCTTCGTCTACTTCTTCTGATTCACCCTCCAGACTACACCTTCTCCTTCTCCTTCTTCTACTTCTTCTGATTCACCCTCCAGACTTCACCTTCTCCTTCTCCTTCTTCTGTTTCTTCTGATTCACCCTCCAGACTGCACCTTCTCCTTCTCCTTCTTCTACTTCTTCTGATTCACCCTCCAGACTTCACCTTCTCCTTCTCCTTCTTCTACTTCTTCTGATTCACCCTCCAGACTTCATCTTCTCCTTCTCCTTCTTCTGCATCTTCTGATTCACCCTCCAGACTTCACCTTCTCCTTCTCCTTCTTCTGCTTCTTCTGATTCACCCTCCAGACTTCACCTTCTCCTTCTCCTTCTTCTACTTCTTCTGATTCACCCTCCAGACTTCACCTTCTCCTTCTCCTTCTTCTACTTCTTCTGATTCACCCTCCAGTCTTCACATTCTCCTTCTCCTTCTTCTGTTTCTTCTGCTTCAGCCTCCAAACTTCACCTTCTCCTTCTCTTTCTTCTGATTCTTCTGATTCACCCTCCAGACTTCACCTTCTCCTTCTCCTTCTTCTGATTCTTCTGATTCACCCTCCAGACTTCACCTTCTCCTTCTCCTTCTTCTGCTTCTTCTGATTCACCCTCCTGGCTTCACCTTCTCCTTCTCCTTCTTCTACTTCTTCTGATTCACCCTCCTGACTTCACCTTCTCCTTCTCCTTCTTCTCCTTCTTCTGCTTCACCCTCCAGACTTCACCTTCTCCTTCTCCTTCTTCTACCTCTTCTGATTCACCCTCCAGACTTCACCTTCTCCTTCTCCTTCTTCTGCTTCTTCTGATTCACCCTCCAGACTTCACCTTCTCCTTCTCCTTATTCTGCTTCTTCTGATTCACCCTCCAGACTTCACCTTCTCCTTCTCCTTATTCTGCTTCTTCTGATTCAACCTCCAGACTTCACCTTCTCCTTCTCCTTCTTCTGCTTCTTCTGATTCACCCTCCAGACTTCACCTTCTCCTTCTCCTTCTTCTGTTTCTTCTGATTCGCCCTCCAGACTTCACCTTCTCCTTCTCCTTCTTCTGCTTCTTCTGATTCACCCTCCTGACTTCACCTTCTCCTTCTCCTTCTTCTACTTCTTCTGATTCACCCTCCTGACTTCACCTTCTCCTTCTCCTTCTTCTACTTCTTCTGCTTCACCCTCCAGACTTCACCTTCTCCTTCTCCTTCTTCTACTTCTTCTGATTCACCCTCCAGACTTCACCTTCTCCTTCTCCTTCTTCTGCTTCTTCTGATTCACCCTCCAGACTTCACCTTCTCCTTCTCCTTATTCTGCTTCTTCTGATTCACCCTCCAGACTTCACCTTCTCCTTCTCCTTCTTCTGCTTCTTCTGATTCACCCTCCAGACTTCACCTTCTCCTTCTCCTTCTTCTGCTTCTTCTGATTCACCCTCCAGACATCACCTTCTCCTTCTCCTTCTTCTGCTTCTTCTGATTCACCCTCCAGACTTCACCTTCTCCTTCTCCTTCTTCTACTTCTTCTGATTCACCCTCCAGACTTCACCTTCTCCTTCTCTTTCTTCTGCTTCTTCTGATTCACCCTCCAGACTTCACCTTCTCCTTCTCCTTCTTCTGATTCTTCTGATTCACCCTCCAGATTTCACCTTCTCCTTCTCCTTCTTCTGCTTCTTCTGATTCACCCTCCTGACTTCACCTTCTCCTTCTCCTTCTTCTACTTCTTCTGATTCACCCTCCTGACTTCACCTTCTCCTTCTCCTTCTTCTACTTCTTCTGCTTCACCCTCCAGACTTCACCTTCTCCTTCTCCTTCTTCTACTTCTTCTGATTCACCCTCCAGACTTCACCTTCTCCTTCTCCTTCTTCTACTTCTTCTGATTCACCCTACAGACTTCACCTTCTCCTTCTCCTTCTTCTGCTTCTTCTGATTCACCCTCCAGACTTCACCTTCTCCTTCTCCTTATTCTGCTTCTTCTGTTTCACCCTCCAGACTTCACCTTCTCCTTCTCCTTCTTCTGCTTCTTCTGATTCACCCTCCAGACTTCACCTTCTCCTTCTCCTTCTTCTGCTTCTTCTGATTCACCCTCCAGACTTCACCTTCTCCTTCTCCTTCTTCTACTTCTTCTGATTCACCCTCCAGACTTCACCTTCTCCTTCTCCTTCTTCTGCTTCTTCTGATTCACCCTCCAGACTTCACCTTCTCCTTCTCCTTCGTCGACTTCTTCTTATTCACCCTCCAGCCTACACCTTCTCCTTCTCCTTCTTCTACTTCTTCTGATTCACCCTCCAGACTTCACCTTCTCCTTCTCCTTCTTCTGTTTCTTCTGATTCACCCTCCAGACTTCACATTCTCCTTCTCCTTCTTCTACTTCTTCTGATTCAGCCTCCAGACTTCACCTTCTCCTTCTCCTTCTTCTACTTCTTCTGATTCACCCTCCAGACTTCATCTTCTCCTTCTCCTTCTTCTCCTTCTTCTGATTCACCCTCCAGACTTCACCTTCTCCTTCTCCTTCTTCTGCTTCTTCTGATTCACCCTCCAGACTTCACCTTTTCCTTCTCCTTCTTCTGCTTCTTCTGATTCACCCTCCAGACTTCACCTTCTCCTTCTCCTTCTTCTGCTTCTTCTGATTCACCCTCCAGACTTCACCTTCTCCTTCTCCTTCTTCTACTTCTTCTAATTCACCCTCCAGACTTCACCTTCTCCTTCTCTTTCTTCTGCTTCTTCTGATTCTCCCTCCAGACTTCACCTTCTCCTTCTCCTTCTTCTGATTCTTCTGATTCACCCTCCAGACTTCACCTTCTCCTTCTCCTTCTTCTGCTTCTTCTGATTCACCCTCCTGACTTCACCTTCTCCTTCTCCTTCTTCTACTTCTTCTGATTCACCCTCCTGACTTCACCTTCTCCTTCTCCTTCTTCTACTTCTTCTGCTTCACCCTCCAGACTTCACCTTCTCCTTCTCCTTCTTCTACTTCTTCTGATTCACCCTCCAGACTTCACCTTCTCCTTCTCCTTCTTCTACTTCTTCTGATTCACCCTCCAGACTTCACCTTCTCCTTCTCCTTCTTCTACTTCTTCTGATTCATCCTCCAGACTTCACCTTCTCCTTCTCCTTCTTCTGCTTCTTCTGATTCACCCTCCAGACTTCACCTTCTCCTTCTCCTTCTTCTGCTTCTTCTGAATCACCCTCCAGACTTCACCTTCTCCTTCTCCTTCTTCTACTTCTTCTAATTCACCCTCCAGACTTCACCTTCTCCTTCTCTTTCTTCTGCTTCTTCTGATTCTCCCTCCAGACTTCACCTTCTCCTTCTCCTTCTTCTGATTCTTCTGATACACCCTCCAGACTTCACCTTCTCCTTCTCCTTCTTCTGCTTCTTCTGATTCACCCTCCTGACTTCACCTTCTCCTTCTCCTTCTTCTACTTCTTCTGATTCACCCTCCTGACTTCACCTTCTCCTTCTCCTTCTTCTATTTCTTCTGCTTCACCCTCCAGACTTCACCTTCTCCTTCTCCTTCTTCTACTTCTTCTGATTCACCCTCCAGACTTCACCTTCTCCTTCTCCTTCTTCTACTTCTTCTGATTCACCCTCCAGACTTCACCTTCTCCTTCTCCTTCTTCTACTTCTTCTGATTCATCCTCCAGACTTCACCTTCTCCTTCTCCTTCTTCTGCTTCTTCTGATTCACCCTCCAGACTTCACCTTCTCCTTCTCCTTATTCTGCTTCTTCTGATTCACCCTCCAGACTTCACCTTCTCCTTCTCCCTTCTTCTGCTTCTTCTGATTCACACTCCAGACTTCACCTTCTCTTCTCCTTCTTCTGCTTCTTCTGATTCACCCTCCAGACTTCACCTTCTCCTTCTCCTTCTTCTACTTCTTCTGATTCACCCTCCAGACTTCATCTTCTCCTTCTCCTTCTTCTGCTTCTTCTGATTCACCCTCCAGACTTCACCTTCTCCTTCTCCTTCGTCTACTTCTTCTGATTCACCCTCCAGACTTCATCTTCTCCTTCTCCTTCTTCTACTTCTTCTGATTCACCCTCCAGACTTCACCTTCTCCTTCTCCTTCTTCTGTTTCTTCTGATTCACCCTCCAGACTTCACCTTCTCCTTCTCCTTCTTCTACTTCTTCTGATTCACCCTCCAGACTTCACCTTCTCCTTCTCCTTCTTCTACTTCTTCTGATTCACCCTCCAGACTTCATCTTCTCCTTCTCCTTCTTCTGCATCTTCTGATTCACCCTCCAGACTTCACCTTCTCCTTCTCCTTCTTCTGCTTCTTCTGATTCACCCTCCAGACTTCACCTTCTCCTTCTCCTTCTTCTACTTCTTCTGATTCACCCTCCAGACTTCACCTTCTCCGTCTCCTTCTTCTACTTCTTCTGATTCACCCTCCAGTCTTCACATTCTCCTTCTCCTTCTTCTGTTTCTTCTGCTTCAGCCTCCAAACTTCACCTTCTCCTTCTCTTTCTTCTGATTCTTCTGATTCACCCTCCAGACTTCACCTTCTCCTTCTCCTTCTTCTGATTCTTCTGATTCACCCTCCAGACTTCACCTTCTCCTTCTCCTTCTTCTGCTTCTTCTGATTCACCCTCCTGGCTTCACCTTCTCCTTCTCCTTCTTCTACTTCTTCTGATTCACCCTCCTGACTTCACCTTCTCCTTCTCCTTCTTCTCCTTCTTCTGCTTCACCCTCCAGACTTCACCTTCTCCTTCTCCTTCTTCTACCTCTTCTGATTCACCCTCCAGACTTCACCTTCTCCTTCTCCTTCTTCTGCTTCTTCTGATTCAACCTCCAGACTTCACCTTCTCCTTCTCCTTATTCTGCTTCTTCTGATTCACCCTCCAGACTTCACCTTCTCCTTCTCCTTATTCTGCTTCTTCTGATTCAACCTCCAGACTTCACCTTCTCCTTCTCCTTCGTCTGCTTCTTCTGATTCACCCTCCAGACTTCACCTTCTCCTTCTCCTTCTTCTGTTTCTTCTGATTCGCCCTCCAGACTTCAACTTCTCCTTCTCCTTCTTCTGCTTCTTCTGAATCACCCTCCTGACTTCACCTTCTCCTTCTCCTTCTTCTACTTCTTCTGATTCACCCTCCTGACTTCACCTTCTCCTTCTCCTTCTTCTACTTCTTCTGCTTCACCCTCCAGACTTCACCTTCTCCTTCTCCTTCTTCTACTTCTTCTGATTCACCCTCCAGACTTCACCTTCTCCTTCTCCTTCTTCTGCTTCTTCTGATTCACCCTCCAGACTTCACCTTCTCCTTCTCCTTATTCTGCTTCTTCTGATTCACCCTCCAGACTTCACCTTCTCCTTCTCCTTCTTCTGCTTCTTCTGATTCACCCTCCAGACTTCACCTTCTCCTTCTCCTTCTTCTGCTTCTTCTGATTCACCCTCCAGACATCACCTTCTCCTTCTCCTTCTTCTGCTTCTTCTGATTAACCCTCCAGACTTCACCTTCTCCTTCTCCTTCTTCTACTTCTTCTGATTCACCCTCCAGACTTCACCTTCTCCTTCTCTTTCTTCTGCTTCTTCTGATTCACCCTCCAGACTTCACCTTCTCCTTCTCCTTCTTCTGATTCTTCTGATTCACCCTCCAGATTTCACCTTCTCCTTCTCCTTCTTCTGCTTCTTCTGATTCAACCTCCTGACTTCACCTTCTCCTTCTCCTTCTTCTACTTCTTCTGATTCACCCTCCTGACTTCACCTTCTCCTTCTCCTTCTTCTACTTCTTCTGCTTCACCCTCCAGACTTCACCTTCTCCTTCTCCTTCTTCTACTTCTTCTGATTCACCCTCCAGACTTCACCTTCTCCTTCTCCTTCTTCTGCTTCTTCTGATTCACCCTCCAGACTTCACCTTCTCCTTCTCCTTATTCTGCTTCTTCTGATTCACCCTCCAGACTTCACCTTCTCCTTCTCCTTCTTCTGCTTCTTCTGATTCACCCTCCAGACTTCACCTTCTCCTTCTCCTTCTTCTGCTTCTTCTGATTCACCCTCCAGACATCACCTTCTCCTTCTCCTTCTTCTGCTTCTTCTGATTAACCCTCCAGACTTCACCTTCTCCTTCTCCTTCTTCTACTTCTTCTGATTCACCCTCCAGACTTCACCTTCTCCTTCTCTTTCTTCTGCTTCTTCTGATTCACCCTCCAGACTTCACCTTCTCCTTCTCCTTCTTCTGATTCTTCTGATTCACCCTCCAGATTTCACCTTCTCCTTCTCCTTCTTCTGCTTCTTCTGATTCAACCTCCTGACTTCACCTTCTCCTTCTCCTTCTTCTACTTCTTCTGATTCACCCTCCTGACTTCACCTTCTCCTTCTCCTTCTTCTACTTCTTCTGCTTCACCCTCCAGACTTCACCTTCTCCTTCTCCTTCTTCTACTTCTTCTGATTCACCCTCCAGACTTCACCTTCTCCTTCTCCTTCTTCTACTTCTTCTGATTCACCCTACAGACTTCACCTTCTCCTTCTCCTTCTTCTGCTTCTTCTGATTCACCCTCCAGACTTCACCTTCTCCTTCTCCTTATTCTGCTTCTTCTGTTTCACCCTCCAGACTTCACCTTCTCCTTCTCCTTCTTCTGCTTCTTCTGATTCACCCTCCAGACTTCACCTTCTCCTTCTCCTTCTTCTGCTTCTTCTGATTCACCCTCCAGACTTCACCTTCTCCTTCTCCTTCTTCTACTTCTTCTGATTCACCCTCCAGACTTCACCTTCTCCTTCTCCTTCTTCTGCTTCTTCTGATTCACCCTCCAGACTTCACCTTCTCCTTCTCCTTCGTCTACTTCTTCTGATTCACCCTCCAGACTACACCTTCTCCTTCTCCTTCTTCTACTTCTTCTAATTCACCCTCCAGACTTCACCTTCTCCTTCTCTTTCTTCTGCTTCTTCTGATTCTCCCTCCAGACTTCACCTTCTCCTTCTCCTTCTTCTGATTCTTCTGATACACCCTCCAGACTTCACCTTCTCCTTCTCCTTCTTCTGCTTCTTCTGATTCACCCTCCTGACTTCACCTTCTCCTTCTCCTTCTTCTACTTCTTCTGATTCACCCTCCTGACTTCACCTTCTCCTTCTCCTTCTTCTATTTCTTCTGCTTCACCCTCCAGACTTCACCTTCTCCTTCTCCTTCTTCTACTTCTTCTGATTCACCCTCCAGACTTCACCTTCTCCTTCTCCTTCTTCTACTTCTTCTGATTCACCCTCCAGACTTCACCTTCTCCTTCTCCTTCTTCTACTTCTTCTGATTCATCCTCCAGACTTCACCTTCTCCTTCTCCTTCTTCTGCTTCTTCTGATTCACCCTCCAGACTTCACCTTCTCCTTCTCCTTATTCTGCTTCTTCTGATTCACCCTCCAGACTTCACCTTCTCCTTCTCCTTCTTCTGCTTCTTCTGATTCACACTCCAGACTTCACCTTCTCCTTCTCCTTCTTCTGCTTCTTCTGATTCACCCTCCAGACTTCACCTTCTCCTTCTCCTTCTTCTACTTCTTCTGATTCACCCTCCAGACTTCATCTTCTCCTTCTCCTTCTTCTGCTTCTTCTGATTCACCCTCCAGACTTCACCTTCTCCTTCTCCTTCGTCTACTTCTTCTGATTCACCCTCCAGACTCCACCTTCTCCTTCTCCTTCTTCTACTTCTTCTGATTCACCCTCCAGACTTCACCTTCTCCTTCTCCTTCTTCTGTTTCTTCTGATTCACCCTCCAGACTTCACCTTCTCCTTCTCCTTCTTCTACTTCTTCTGATTCACCCTCCAGACTTCACCTTCTCCTTCTCCTTCTTCTACTTCTTCTGATTCACCCTCCAGACTTCATCTTCTCCTTCTCCTTCTTCTGCATCTTCTGATTCACCCTCCAGACTTCACCTTCTCCTTCTCCTTCTTCTGCTTCTTCTGATTCACCCTCCAGACTTCACCTTCTCCTTCTCCTTCTTCTACTTCTTCTGATTCACCCTCCAGACTTCACCTTCTCCGTCTCCTTCTTCTACTTCTTCTGATTCACCCTCCAGTCTTCACATTCTCCTTCTCCTTCTTCTGTTTCTTCTGCTTCAGCCTCCAAACTTCACCTTCTCCTTCTCTTTCTTCTGATTCTTCTGATTCACCCTCCAGACTTCACCTTCTCCTTCTCCTTCTTCTGATTCTTCTGATTCACCCTCCAGACTTCACCTTCTCCTTCTCCTTCTTCTGCTTCTTCTGATTCACCCTCCTGGCTTCACCTTCTCCTTCTCCTTCTTCTACTTCTTCTGATTCACCCTCCTGACTTCACCTTCTCCTTCTCCTTCTTCTCCTTCTTCTGCTTCACCCTCCAGACTTCACCTTCTCCTTCTCCTTCTTCTACCTCTTCTGATTCACCCTCCAGACTTCACCTTCTCCTTCTCCTTCTTCTGCTTCTTCTGATTCAACCTCCAGACTTCACCTTCTCCTTCTCCTTATTCTGCTTCTTCTGATTCACCCTCCAGACTTCACCTTCTCCTTCTCCTTATTCTGCTTCTTCTGATTCAACCTCCAGACTTCACCTTCTCCTTCTCCTTCTTCTGCTTCTTCTGATTCACCCTCCAGACTTCACCTTCTCCTTCTCCTTCTTCTACTTCTTCTGATTCACCCTCCAGACTTCACCTTCTCCGTCTCCTTCTTCTACTTCTTCTGATTCACCCTCCAGTCTTCACATTCTCCTTCTCCTTCTTCTGTTTCTTCTGCTTCAGCCTCCAAACTTCACCTTCTCCTTCTCTTTCTTCTGATTCTTCTGATTCACCCTCCAGACTTCACCTTCTCCTTCTCCTTCTTCTGATTCTTCTGATTCACCCTCCAGACTTCACCTTCTCCTTCTCCTTCTTCTGCTTCTTCTGATTCACCCTCCTGGCTTCACCTTCTCCTTCTCCTTCTTCTACTTCTTCTGATTCACCCTCCTGACTTCACCTTCTCCTTCTCCTTCTTCTCCTTCTTCTGCTTCACCCTCCAGACTTCACCTTCTCCTTCTCCTTCTTCTACCTCTTCTGATTCACCCTCCAGACTTCACCTTCTCCTTCTCCTTCTTCTGCTTCTTCTGATTCAACCTCCAGACTTCACCTTCTCCTTCTCCTTATTCTGCTTCTTCTGATTCACCCTCCAGACTTCACCTTCTCCTTCTCCTTATTCTGCTTCTTCTGATTCAACCTCCAGACTTCACCTTCTCCTTCTCCTTCGTCTGCTTCTTCTGATTCACCCTCCAGACTTCACCTTCTCCTTCTCCTTCTTCTGTTTCTTCTGATTCGCCCTCCAGACTTCAACTTCTCCTTCTCCTTCTTCTGCTTCTTCTGAATCACCCTCCTGACTTCACCTTCTCCTTCTCCTTCTTCTACTTCTTCTGATTCACCCTCCTGACTTCACCTTCTCCTTCTCCTTCTTCTACTTCTTCTGCTTCACCCTCCAGACTTCACCTTCTCCTTCTCCTTCTTCTACTTCTTCTGATTCACCCTCCAGACTTCACCTTCTCCTTCTCCTTCTTCTGCTTCTTCTGATTCACCCTCCAGACTTCACCTTCTCCTTCTCCTTATTCTGCTTCTTCTGATTCACCCTCCAGACTTCACCTTCTCCTTCTCCTTCTTCTGCTTCTTCTGATTCACCCTCCAGACTTCACCTTCTCCTTCTCCTTCTTCTGCTTCTTCTGATTCACCCTCCAGACATCACCTTCTCCTTCTCCTTCTTCTGCTTCTTCTGATTAACCCTCCAGACTTCACCTTCTCCTTCTCCTTCTTCTACTTCTTCTGATTCACCCTCCAGACTTCACCTTCTCCTTCTCTTTCTTCTGCTTCTTCTGATTCACCCTCCAGACTTCACCTTCTCCTTCTCCTTCTTCTGATTCTTCTGATTCACCCTCCAGATTTCACCTTCTCCTTCTCCTTCTTCTGCTTCTTCTGATTCAACCTCCTGACTTCACCTTCTCCTTCTCCTTCTTCTACTTCTTCTGATTCACCCTCCTGACTTCACCTTCTCCTTCTCCTTCTTCTACTTCTTCTGCTTCACCCTCCAGACTTCACCTTCTCCTTCTCCTTCTTCTACTTCTTCTGATTCACCCTCCAGACTTCACCTTCTCCTTCTCCTTCTTCTGCTTCTTCTGATTCACCCTCCAGACTTCACCTTCTCCTTCTCCTTATTCTGCTTCTTCTGATTCACCCTCCAGACTTCACCTTCTCCTTCTCCTTCTTCTGCTTCTTCTGATTCACCCTCCAGACTTCACCTTCTCCTTCTCCTTCTTCTGCTTCTTCTGATTCACCCTCCAGACATCACCTTCTCCTTCTCCTTCTTCTGCTTCTTCTGATTAACCCTCCAGACTTCACCTTCTCCTTCTCCTTCTTCTACTTCTTCTGATTCACCCTCCAGACTTCACCTTCTCCTTCTCTTTCTTCTGCTTCTTCTGATTCACCCTCCAGACTTCACCTTCTCCTTCTCCTTCTTCTGATTCTTCTGATTCACCCTCCAGATTTCACCTTCTCCTTCTCCTTCTTCTGCTTCTTCTGATTCAACCTCCTGACTTCACCTTCTCCTTCTCCTTCTTCTACTTCTTCTGATTCACCCTCCTGACTTCACCTTCTCCTTCTCCTTCTTCTACTTCTTCTGCTTCACCCTCCAGACTTCACCTTCTCCTTCTCCTTCTTCTACTTCTTCTGATTCACCCTCCAGACTTCACCTTCTCCTTCTCCTTCTTCTACTTCTTCTGATTCACCCTACAGTCTTCACCTTCTCCTTCTCCTTCTTCTGCTTCTTCTGATTCACCCTCCAGACTTCACCTTCTCCTTCTCCTTATTCTGCTTCTTCTGTTTCACCCTCCAGACTTCACCTTCTCCTTCTCCTTCTTCTGCTTCTTCTGATTCACCCTCCAGACTTCACCTTCTCCTTCTCCTTCTTCTGCTTCTTCTGATTCACCCTCCAGACTTCACCTTCTCCTTCTCCTTCTTCTACTTCTTCTGATTCACCCTCCAGACTTCACCTTCTCCTTCTCCTTCTTCTGCTTCTTCTGATTCACCCTCCAGACTTCACCTTCTCCTTCTCCTTCGTCTACTTCTTCTGATTCACCCTCCAGACTACACCTTCTCCTTCTCCTTCTTCTACTTCTTCTAATTCACCCTCCAGACTTCACCTTCTCCTTCTCTTTCTTCTGCTTCTTCTGATTCTCCCTCCAGACTTCACCTTCTCCTTCTCCTTCTTCTGATTCTTCTGATACACCCTCCAGACTTCACCTTCTCCTTCTCCTTCTTCTGCTTCTTCTGATTCACCCTCCTGACTTCACCTTCTCCTTCTCCTTCTTCTACTTCTTCTGATTCACCCTCCTGACTTCACCTTCTCCTTCTCCTTCTTCTATTTCTTCTGCTTCACCCTCCAGACTTCACCTTCTCCTTCTCCTTCTTCTACTTCTTCTGATTCACCCTCCAGACTTCACCTTCTCCTTCTCCTTCTTCTACTTCTTCTGATTCACCCTCCAGACTTCACCTTCTCCTTCTCCTTCTTCTACTTCTTCTGATTCATCCTCCAGACTTCACCTTCTCCTTCTCCTTCTTCTGCTTCTTCTGATTCACCCTCCAGACTTCACCTTCTCCTTCTCCTTATTCTGCTTCTTCTGATTCACCCTCCAGACTTCACCTTCTCCTTCTCCTTCTTCTGCTTCTTCTGATTCACACTCCAGACTTCACCTTCTCCTTCTCCTTCTTCTGCTTCTTCTGATTCACCCTCCAGACTTCACCTTCTCCTTCTCCTTCTTCTACTTCTTCTGATTCACCCTCCAGACTTCATCTTCTCCTTCTCCTTCTTCTGCTTCTTCTGATTCACCCTCCAGACTTCACCTTCTCCTTCTCCTTCGTCTACTTCTTCTGATTCACCCTCCAGACTACACCTTCTCCTTCTCCTTCTTCTACTTCTTCTGATTCACCCACCAGACTTCACCTTCTCCTTCTCCTTCTTCTGTTTCTTCTGATTCACCCTCCAGACTTCACCTTCTCCTTCTCCTTCTTCTACTTCTTCTGATTCACCCTCCAGACTTCACCTTCTCCTTCTCCTTCTTCTACTTCTTCTGATTCACCCTCCAGACTTCATCTTCTCCTTCTCCTTCTTCTGCATCTTCTGATTCACCCTCCAGACTTCACCTTCTCCTTCTCCTTCTTCTGCTTCTTCTGATTCACCCTCCAGACTTCACCTTCTCCTTCTCCTTCTTCTACTTCTTCTGATTCACCCTCCAGACTTCACCATCTCCGTCTCCTTCTTCTACTTCTTCTGATTCACCCTCCAGTCTTCACATTCTCCTTCTCCTTCTTCTGTTTCTTCTGCTTCAGCCTCCAAACTTCACCTTCTCCTTCTCTTTCTTCTGATTCTTCTGATTCACCCTCCAGACTTCACCTTCTCCTTCTCCTTCTTCTGATTCTTCTGATTCACCCTCCAGACTTCACCTTCTCCTTCTCCTTCTTCTGCTTCTTCTGATTCACCCTCCTGGCTTCACCTTCTCCTTCTCCTTCTTCTACTTCTTCTGATTCACCCTCCTGACTTCACCTTCTCCTTCTCCTTCTTCTCCTTCTTCTGCTTCACCCTCCAGACTTCACCTTCTCCTTCTCCTTCTTCTACCTCTTCTGATTCACCCTCCAGACTTCACCTTCTCCTTCTCCTTCTTCTGCTTCTTCTGATTCAACCTCCAGACTTCACCTTCTCCTTCTCCTTATTCTGCTTCTTCTGATTCACCCTCCAGACTTCACCTTCTCCTTCTCCTTATTCTGCTTCTTCTGATTCAACCTCCAGACTTCACCTTCTCCTTCTCCTTCGTCTGCTTCTTCTGATTCACCCTCCAGACTTCACCTTCTCCTTCTCCTTCTTCTGTTTCTTCTGATTCGCCCTCCAGACTTCAACTTCTCCTTCTCCTTCTTCTGCTTCTTCTGAATCACCCTCCTGACTTCACCTTCTCCTTCTCCTTCTTCTACTTCTTCTGATTCACCCTCCTGACTTCACCTTCTCCTTCTCCTTCTTCTACTTCTTCTGCTTCACCCTCCAGACTTCACCTTCTCCTTCTCCTTCTTCTACTTCTTCTGATTCACCCTCCAGACTTCACCTTCTCCTTCTCCTTCTTCTGCTTCTTCTGATTCACCCTCCAGACTTCACCTTCTCCTTCTCCTTATTCTGCTTCTTCTGATTCACCCTCCAGACTTCACCTTCTCCTTCTCCTTCTTCTGCTTCTTCTGATTCACCCTCCAGACTTCACCTTCTCCTTCTCCTTCTTCTGCTTCTTCTGATTCACCCTCCAGACATCACCTTCTCCTTCTCCTTCTTCTGCTTCTTCTGATTAACCCTCCAGACTTCACCTTCTCCTTCTCCTTCTTCTACTTCTTCTGATTCACCCTCCAGACTTCACCTTCTCCTTCTCTTTCTTCTGCTTCTTCTGATTCACCCTCCAGACTTCACCTTCTCCTTCTCCTTCTTCTCATTCTTCTGATTCACCCTCCAGATTTCACCTTCTCCTTCTCCTTCTTCTGCTTCTTCTGATTCAACCTCCTGACTTCACCTTCTCCTTCTCCTTCTTCTACTTCTTCTGATTCACCCTCCTGACTTCACCTTCTCCTTCTCCTTCTTCTACTTCTTCTGCTTCACCCTCCAGACTTCACCTTCTCCTTCTCCTTCTTCTACTTCTTCTGATTCACCCTCCAGACTTCACCTTCTCCTTCTCCTTCTTCTGCTTCTTCTGATTCACCCTCCAGACTTCACCTTCTCCTTCTCCTTATTCTGCTTCTTCTGATTCACCCTCCAGACTTCACCTTCTCCTTCTCCTTCTTCTGCTTCTTCTGATTCACCCTCCAGACTTCACCTTCTCCTTCTCCTTCTTCTGCTTCTTCTGATTCACCCTCCAGACATCACCTTCTCCTTCTCCTTCTTCTGCTTCTTATGATTAACCCTCCAGACTTCACCTTCTCCTTCTCCTTCTTCTACTTCTTCTGATTCACCCTCCAGACTTCACCTTCTCCTTCTCTTTCTTCTGCTTCTTCTGATTCACCCTCCAGACTTCACCTTCTCCTTCTCCTTCTTCTACTTCTTCTGCTTCACCCTCCAGACTTCACCTTCTCCTTCTCCTTCTTCTACTTCTTCTGATTCACCCTCCAGACTTCACCTTCTCCTTCTCCTTCTTCTACTTCTTCTGATTCACCCTACAGACTTCACCTTCTCCTTCTCCTTCTTCTGCTTCTTCTGATTCACCCTCCAGACTTCACCTTCTCCTTCTCCTTATTCTGCTTCTTCTGTTTCACCCTCCAGACTTCACCTTCTCCTTCTCCTTCTTCTGCTTCTTCTGATTCACCCTCCAGACTTCACCTTCTCCTTCTCCTTCTTCTGCTTCTTCTGATTCACCCTCCAGACTTCACCTTCTCCTTCTCCTTCTTCTACTTCTTCTGATTCACCCTCCAGACTTCACCTTCTCCTTCTCCTTCTTCTGCTTCTTCTGATTCACCCTCCAGACTTCACCTTCTCCTTCTCCTTCGTCTACTTCTTCTGATTCACCCTCCAGACTACACCTTCTCCTTCTCCTTCTTCTACTTCTTCTGATTCACCCTCCAGACTTCACCTTCTCCTTCTCCTTCTTCTGTTTCTTCTGATTCACCCTCCAGACTTCACCTTCTCCTTCTCCTTCTTCTACTTCTTCTGATTCAGCCTCCAGACTTCACCTTCTCCTTCTCCTTCTTCTACTTCTTCTGATTCAGCCTCCAGACTTCATCTTCTCCTTCTCCTTCTTCTCCTTCTTCTGATTCACCCTCCAGACTTCACCTTCTCCTTCTCCTTCTTCTGCTTCTTCTGATTCACCCTCCAGACTTCACCTTCTCCTTCTCCTTCTTCTACTTCTTCTGATTCACCCTCCAGAATTCACCTTCTCCTTCTCCTTCTTCTACTTCTTCTGATTCACCCTCCAGTCTTCACCTTCTCCTTCTCCTTCTTCTGTTTCTTCTGCTTCACCCTCCAGACTTCACCTTCTCCTTCTCTTTCTTCTGCTTCTTCTGATTCACCCTCCAGAATTCACCTTCTCCTTCTCCTTCTTCTGATTCTTCTGATTCACCCTCCAGACTTCACCTTCTCCTTCTCCTGCTTCTGCTTCTTCTGATTCACCCTCCAGACCTCACCTTCTCCTTCTCCTTCTTCTACTTCTTCTGATTCACCCTCCTGACTTCACCTTCTCCTTCTCCTTCATCTACTTCTTCTGCTTCACCCTCCAGACTTCACCTTCTCCTTCTCCTTCTTCTACTTCTTCTGATTCAACCTCCAGACTTCACCTTCTCCTTCTCCTTCTTATACTTCTTCTGATTCTCCCTCCAGACTTCACCTTCTCCTTCTCCTTCTTCTACTTCTTCTGATTCACCCTCCAGACTTCACCTTCTCCTTCTCCTTCTTCTGCTTCTTCTGATTCACCCTCCAGACTTCACCTTCTCCTTCTCCTTATTCTGCTTCTTCTGATTCACCCTCCAGACTGTTCCTTCTCCTTCTCCTTCTTCTGCTTCTTCTGATTCACCCTCCAGACTTCACCTTCTCCTTCTCCTTCTTCTGCTTCTTCTGATTCACCCTCCAGACTTCACCTTCTCCTTCTCCTTCTTCTACTTCTTCTGATTCACCCTCCAGACTTCACCTTCTCCTTCTCCTTCTTCTGCTTCTTCTGATTCACCCTCCAGACTTCACCTTCTCCTTCTCCTTCGTCTACCTCTTCTGATTCACCCTCCAGACTACACCTTCTCCTTCTCCTTCTTCTACTTCTTCTGATTCACCCTCCAGACTTCACCTTCTCCTTCTCCTTCTTCTGTTTCTTCTGATTCACCCTCCAGACTTCATCTTCTCCTTCTCCTTCTTCTACTTCTTCTGATTCACCCTCCAGACTTCACCTTCTCCTTCTCCTTCTTCTACTTCTTCTGATTCACCCTCCAGACTTCATCTTCTCCTTCTCCTTCTTCTGCTTCTTCTGATTCACCCTCCAGACTTCACCTTCTCCTTCTCCTTCTTCTGCTTCTTCTGATTCACCCTCCAGACTTCAACTTCTCCTTCTCCTTCTTCTACTTCTTCTGATTCACCCTCCAGACTTCACCTTCTCCTTCTCCTTCTTCTACTTCTTCTGATTCACCCTCCAGTCTTCACCTTCTCCTTCTCTTTCTTCTGCTTATTCTGATTCACCCTCCAGACTTCACCTTCTCCTTCTCCTTCTTCTGATTCTTCTGATTCACCCTCCAGACTTCACCTTCTCCTTCTCCTTCTTCTGCTTCTTCTGATTCACCCTCCTGACTTCACCTTCTCCTTCTCCTTCTTCTACTTCTTCTGATTCACCCTCCTGACTTCACCTTCTCCTTCTCCTTCTTCTACTTCTTCTGCTTCACCCTCCAGACTTCACCTTCTCCTTCTCCTTCTTCTACTTCTTCTGATTCACCCTCCAGACTTCACCTTCTCCTTCTCCTTCTTCTGCTTCTTCTGCTTCACACTCCAGACTTCACCTTCTCCTTCTCCTTCTTCTGCTTCTTCTGCTGCGCCCTCCAGGCTTCACCTTCTCCTTCTCCTTCTTCTGCTTCTTCTGCTTCACCGTCCTGACTTCACCTTCTCCTTCTCCTTCTTCTACTTCTTCTGCTACACCCCCCTGACTTCACCTGCTCCTTCTCCTTCTTCTGCTTCTTCTGATTCACCCTCCTAAATTCACCTTCTCCTTCTCCTTCTTCTGCTTCTTCTGATTCACCCTCCTGACTTCACCTTCTCCTTCTCCTTCTTCTGCTTCTTCTGATTTACCCTCCAGACTTCACCTTCTCCTTCTCCTTCTTCTGCTTCTTCTGATTCACCCTCCAGACTTCACCTTCTCCTTCTCCTTCTTCTGCTTCTTCTGATTCACGCTCCAGACCTCACCTTCTCCTTCTCCTTCTTCTACTTCTTCTGATTCACCCTCCAGACTTCATCTTCTCCTTCTCCTTCTTCTGCTTCTTCTGATTCACCCTCCAGACTTCACCTTCTCCTTCTCCTTCTTCTGCTTCTTCTGATTCACCATCCAGACTTCACCTTCTCCTTCTCCTTCTTCTACTTCTTCTGATTCACCCTCCAGACTTCACCTTCTCCTTCTCCTTCTTCGAATTCTTCTGATTCACCCTCCAGTCTTCACCTTCTCCTTCTCCTTCTTCTGTTTCTTCTGCTTCACCCTCCAGACTTCACCTTCTCCTTCTCTTTCTTCTGCTTCTTCTGCTTCACCCTCCAGACTTCACCTTCTCCTTCTCCTTCTTCTGATTCTTCTGATTCACCCTCCAGACTTCACCTTCTCTATCTCCTTCTTCTGCTTCTTCTGATTCACCCTCCTGACTTCACCTTCTCCTTCTCCTTCTTCTACTTCTTCTGATTCACCCTCCTGACTTCATCTTCTCCTTCTCCTTCTTCTACTTCTTCTGCTTCACCCTCCAGACTTCACCTTCTCCTTCTCCTTCTTCTACTTCTTCTGATTCACCCTCCAGACTTCACCTTCTCCTTCTCCTTCTTCTGCTTCTTCTGATTCACCCTCCAGACTTCACCTTCTCCTTCTCCTTATTCTGCTTCTTCTGATTCACCCTCCAGACTTCACCTTCTCCTTCTCCTTCTTCTGCTTCTTCTGATTCACCCTCCAGACTTCACCTTCTCCTTCTCCTTCTTCTGCTTCTTCTGATTCACCCTCCAGACTTCACCTTCTGCTTCTCCTTCTTCTGCTTCTTCTGATTCAGCCTCCAGACTTCACCTTCTCCTTCTCCTTCTTCTACTTCTTCTGATTCACCCTCCAGACTTCACCTTCTCCTTCTCCTTCTTCTGCTTCTTCTGATTCAACCTCCTGACTTCACCTTCTCCTTCTCCTTCTTCTGCTTCTTCTGATTCACCCTCCTGACTTCACCTTCTCCTTCTCCTTCTTCTACTTCTTCTGCTTCACCCTCCAGACTTCACCTTCTCCTTCTCCTTCTTCTACTTCTTCTGATTCACCCTCCAGACTTCACCTTCTCCTTCTCCTTCTTCTGCTTCTTCTGATTCACCCTCCAGACTTCACCTTCTCATTCTCCTTCTTCTGCTTCTTCTGCTGCGCCCTCCAGACTTCACCTTCTCCTTCTCCTTCTTCTGCTTCTTCTGCTTCACACTCCAGACTTCACCTTCTCCTTCTCCTTCTTCTGCTTCTTCTGCTGCGCCCTCCAGGCTTCACCTTCTCCTTCTCCTTCTTCTGCTTCTTCTGCTTCACCGTCCTGACTTCACCTTCTCCTTCTCCTTCTTTTACTTCTTCTGCTACACCCCCCTGACTTCACCTGCTCCTTCTCCTTCTTCTGCTTCTTCTGATTCACCCTCCCAACTTCACCTTCTCCTTCTCCTTCTTCTGCTTCTTCTGATTCACCCTCCTGACTTCACCTTCTCCTTCTCCTTCTTCTGCTTCTTCTGATTCACCCTCCAGACTTCACCTTCTCCTTCTCCTTCTTCTGCTTCTTCTGATTCACCCTCCAGACTTCACCTTCTCCTTCTCCTTCTTCTGCTTCTTCTGATTCACCCTCCAGACCTCACCTTCTCCTTCTCCTTCTTCTACTTCTTCTGATTCACCCTCCAGACTTCATCTTCTCCTTCTCCTTCTTCTGCTTCTTCTGATTCACCCTCCAGACTTTACCTTCTCCTTCTTCTGCTTCTTCTGATTCACCCTCCAGACTTCACCTTCTCCTTCTCCTTCTTCTACTTCTTCTGATTCACCCTCCTGACTTCACCTTCTCCTTCTCCTTCTTCTACTTCTTCTGCTTCACCCTCCAGACTTCACCTTCTCCTTCTCCTTCTTCTACTTCTTCTGATTCACCCTCCAGACTTCACCTTCTCCTTCTCCTTCTTCTACTTCTTCTGATTCACCCTCCAGACTTCACCTTCTCCTTCTCCTTCTTCTACTTCTTCTGATTCATGCTCCAGACTTCACCTTCTCCTTCTCCTTCTTCTGCTTCTTCTGATTCACCCTCCAGACTTCACCTTCTCCTTCTCCTTATTCTGCTTCTTCTGATTCACCCTCCAGACTTCACCTTCTCCTTCTCCTTCTTCTGCTTCTTCTGATTCACCCTCCAGACTTCACCTTCTCCTTCTCCTTCTTCTGCTTCTTCTGATTCACCCTCCAGACTTCACCTTCTCCTTCTCCTTCTTCTACTTCTTCTGATTCACCCTCCAGACTTCATCTTCTCCTTCTCCTTCTTCTGCTTCTTCTGATTCACCCTCCAGACTTCACCTTCTCCTTCTCCTTCGTCTACTTCTTCTGATTCACCCTCCAAACTACACCTTCTCCTTCTCCTTCTTCTACTTCTTCTGATTCACCCTCCAGACTTCACCTTCTCCTTCTCCTTCTTCTGTTTCTTCTGATTCACCCTCCAGACTTCACCTTCTCCTTCTCCTTCTTCTACTTCTTCTGATTCACCCTCCAGACTTCACCTTCTCCTTCTCCTTCTTCTACTTCTTCTGATTCACCCTCCAGACTTCACCTTCTCTTTCTCCTTCTTCTGCATCTTCTGATTCACCCTCCAGACTTCACCTTCTCCTTCTCCTTCTTCTGCTTCTTCTGATTCACCCTCCAGACTTCACCTTCTCCTTCTCCTTCTTCTACTTCTTCTGATTCACCCTCCAGACTTCACCTTCTCCGTCTCCTTCTTCTACTTCTTCTGATTCACCCTCCAGTCTTCACATTCTCCTTCTCCTTCTTCTGTTTCTTCTGCTTCAGCCTCCAAACTTCACCTTCTCCTTCTCTTTCTTCTGATTCTTCTGATTCACCCTCCAGACTTCACCTTCTCCTTCTCCTTCTTCTGATTCTTCTGATTCACCCTCCAGACTTCACCTTCTCCTTCTCCTTCTTCTGCTTCTTCTGATTCACCCTCCTGGCTTCACCTTCTCCTTCTCCTTCTTCTACTTCTTCTGATTCACCCTCCTGACTTCACCTTCTCCTTCTCCTTCTTCTCCTTCTTCTGCTTCACCCTCCAGACTTCACCTTCTCCTTCTCCTTCTTCTACCTCTTCTGATTCACCCTCCAGACTTCACCTTCTCCTTCTCCTTCTTCTGCTTCTTCTGATTCAACCTCCAGACTTCACCTTCTCCTTCTCCTTATTCTGCTTCTTCTGATTCACCCTCCAGACTTCACCTTCTCCTTCTCCTTATTCTGCTTCTTCTGATTCAACCTCCAGACTTCACCTTCTCCTTCTCCTTCTTCTGCTTCTTCTGATTCACCCTCCAGACTTCACCTTCTCCTTCTCCTTCTTCTGTTTCTTCTGATTCGCCCTCCAGACTTCACCTTCTCCTTCTCCTTCTTCTGCTTCTTCTGATTCACCCTCCTGACTTCACCTTCTCCTTCTCCTTCTTCTACTTCTTCTGATTCACCCTCCTGACTTCACCTTCTCCTTCTCCTTCTTCTACTTCTTCTGCTTCACCCTCCAGACTTCACCTTCTCCTTCTCCTTTTTCTACTTCTTCTGATTCACCCTCCAGACTTCACCTTCTCCTTCTCCTTCTTCTGCTTCTTCTGATTCACCCTCCAGACTTCACCTTCTCCTTCTCCTTATTCTGCTTCTTCTGATTCACCCTCCAGACATCACCTTCTCCTTCTCCTTCTTCTGCTTCTTCTGATTCACACTCCAGACTTCACCTTCTCCTTCTCCTTCTTCTGCTTCTTCTGATTCACCCTCCAGACATCACCTTCTCCTTCTCCTTCTTCTGCTTCTTCTGATTCACCCTCCAGACTTCACCTTCTCCTTCTCCTTCTTCTACTTCTTCTGATTCACCCTCCAGACTTCACCTTCTCCTTCTCCTTCTTCTACTTCTTCTGATTCACCCTACAGACTTCACCTTCTCCTTCTCCTTCTTCTGCTTCTTCTGATTCACCCTCCAGACTTCACCTTCTCCTTCTCCTTATTCTGCTTCTTCTGTTTCACCCTCCAGACTTCACCTTCTCCTTCTCCTTCTTCTGCTTCTTCTGATTCACCCTCCAGACTTCACCTTCTCCTTCTCCTTCTTCTGCTTCTTCTGATTCACCCTCCAGACTTCACCTTCTCCTTCTCCTTCTTCTACTTCTTCTGATTCACCCTCCAGACTTCACCTTCTCCTTCTCCTTCTTCTGCTTCTTCTGATTCACCCTCCAGACTTCACCTTCTCCTTCTCCTTCGTCTACTTCTTCTGATTCACCCTCCAGACTACACCTTCTCCTTCTCCTTCTTCTACTTCTTCTGATTCACCCTCCAGACTTCACCTTCTCCTTCTCCTTCTTCTGTTTCTTCTGATTCACCCTCCAGACTTCACCTTCTCCTTCTCCTTCTTCTACTTCTTCTGATTCATCCTCCAGACTTCACCTTCTCCTTCTCCTTCTTCTACTTCTTCTGATTCAGCCTCCAGACTTCATCTTCTCCTTCTCCTTCTTCTCCTTCTTCTGATTCACCCTCCAGACTTCACCTTCTCCTTCTCCTTCTTCTGCTTCTTCTGATTCACCCTCCAGACTTCACCTTCTCCTTCTCCTTCTTCTACTTCTTCTGATTCACCCTCCAGAATTCACCTTCTCCTTCTCCTTCTTCTACTTCTTCTGATTCACCCTCCAGTCTTCACCTTCTCCTTCTCCTTCTTCTGTTTCTTCTGCTTCACCCTCCAGACTTCACCTTCTCCTTCTCTTTCTTCTGCTTCTTCTGATTCACCCTCCAGACTTCACCTTCTCCTTCTCCTTCTTCTGATTCTTCTGATTCACCCTCCAGACTTCACCTTCTCATTCTCCTTCTTCTGCTTCTTCTGCTGCGCCCTCCAGACTTCACCTTCTCCTTCTCCTTCTTCTACTTCTTCTGATTCACCCTCCTGACTTCACCTTCTCCTTCTCCTTCATCTACTTCTTCTGCTTCACCCTCCAGACTTCACCTTCTCCTTCTCCTTCTTCTACTTCTTCTGATTCACCCTCCAGACTTCACCTTCTCCTTCTCCTTCTTATACTTCTTCTGATTCACCCTCCAGACTTCACCTTCTCCTTCTCCTTCTTCTACTTCTTCTGATTCACCCTCCAGACTTCACCTTCTCCTTCTCCTTCTTCTGCTTCTTCTGATTCACCCTCCAGACTTCACCTTCTCCTTCTCCTTATTCTGCTTCTTCTGATTCACCCTCCAGACTGTTCCTTCTCCTTCTCCTTCTTCTGCTTCTTCTGATTCACCCTCCAGACTTCACCTTCTCCTTCTCCTTCTTCTGCTTCTTCTGATTCACCCTCCAGACTTCACCTTCTCCTTCTCCTTCTTCTACTTCTTCTGATTCACCCTCCAGACTTCACCTTCTCCTTCTCCTTCTTCTGCTTCTTCTGATTCACCCTCCAGACTTCACCTTCTCCTTCTCCTTCGTCTACTTCTTCTGATTCACCCTCCAGACTACACCTTCTCCTTCTCCTTCTTCTACTTCTTCTGATTCACCCTCCAGACTTCACCTTCTCCTTCTCCTTCTTCTGTTTCTTCTGATTCACCCTCCAGACTTCATCTTCTCCTGCTCCTTCTTCTACTTCTTCTGATTCACCCTCCAGACTTCACCTTCTCCTTCTCCTTCTTCTACTTCTTCTGATTCACCCTCCAGACTTCATCTTCTCCTTCTCCTTCTTCTGCTTCTTCTGATTCACCCTCCAGACTTCACCTTCTCCTTCTCCTTCTTCTGCTTCTTCTGATTCACCCTCCAGACTTCAACTTCTCCTTCTCCTTCTGCTACTTCTTCTGATTCACCCTCCAGACTTCACCTTCTCCTTCTCCTTCTTCTACTTCTTCTGATTCACCCTCCAGTCTTCACCTTCTCCTTCTCCTTTTTCTGTTTCTTCTGCTTCACCCTCCAGACTTCACCTTCTCCTTCTCTTTCTTCTGCTTATTCTGATTCACCCTCCAGACTTCACCTTCTCCTTCTCCTTCTTCTGATTCTGCTGATTCACCCTCCAGACTTCACCTTCTCCTTCTCCTTCTTCTGCTTCTTCTGATTCACCCTCCTGACTTCACCTTCTCCTTCTCCTTCTTCTACTTCTTCTGATTCACCCTCCTGACTTCACCTTCTCCTTCTCCTTCTTCTACTTCTTCTGCTTCACCCTCCAGACTTCACCTTCTCCTTCTCCTTCTTCTACTTCTTCTGATTCACCCTCCAGACTTCACCTTCTCCTTCTCCTTCTTCTGCTTCTTCTGATTCACCCTCCAGACTTCACCTTCTCATTCTCCTTCTTCTGCTTCTTCTGCTGCGCCCTCCAGACTTCACCTTCTCCTTCTCCTTCTTCTGCTTCTTCTGCTTCACACTCCAGACTTCACCTTCTCCTTCTCCTTCTTCTGCTTCTTCTGCTGCGCCCTCCAGGCTTCACCTTCTCCTTCTCCTTCTTCTGCTTCTTCTGCTTCACCGTCCTGACTTCACCTTCTCCTTCTCCTTCTTCTACTTCTTCTGCTACACCCCCCTGACTTCACCTGCTCCTTCTCCTTCTTCTGCTTCTTCTGATTCACCCTCCTAAATTCACCTTCTCCTTCTCCTTCTTCTGCTTCTTCTGATTCACCCTCCTGACTTCACCTTCTCCTTCTCCTTCTTCTGCTTCTTCTGATTCACCCTCCAGACTTCACCTTCTCCATCTCCTTCTTCTGCTTCTTCTGATTCACCCTCCAGACTTCACCTTCTCCTTCTCCTTCTTCTGCTTCTTCTGGTTCACCCTCCAGACCTCACCTTCTCCTTCTCCTTCTTCTACTTCTTCTGATTCACCCTCCAGACTTCATCTTCTCCTTCTCCTTCTTCTGCTTCTTCTGATTCACCCTCCAGACTTCACCTTCTCCTTCTCCTTCTTCTGCTTCTTCTGATTCACCCTCCAGACTTCACCTTCTCCTTCTCCTTCTTCTACATCTTCTGATTCACCCTCCAGACTTCACCTTCTCCTTCTCCTTCTTCGAATTCTTCTGATTCACCCTCCAGTCTTCACCTTCTCCTTCTCCTTCTTCTGTTTCTTCTGCTTCACCCTCCAGACTTCACCTTCTCCTTCTCTTTCTTCTGCTTCTTCTGCTTCACCCTCCAGACTTCACCTTCTCCTTCTCCTTCTTCTGATTCTTCTGATTCACCCTCCAGACTTCACCTTCTCTATCTCCTTCTTCTGCTTCTTCTGATTCACCCTCCTGACTTCACCTTCTCCTTCTCCTTCTTCTACTTCTTCTGATTCACCCTCCTGACTTCATCTTCTCCTTCTCCTTCTTCTACTTCTTCTGCTTCACCCTCCAGACTTCACCTTCTCCTTCTCCTTCTTCTACTTCTTCTGATTCACCCTCCAGACTTCATCTTCTCCTTCTCCTTCTTCTGCTTCTTCTGATTCACCCTCCAGACTTCACCTTCTCCTTCTCCTTCTTCTGCTTCTTCTGATTCACCCTCCAGACTTCACCTTCTCCTTCTCCTTCTTCTACTTCTTCTGATTCACCCTCCAGACTTCACCTTCTCCTTCTCCTTCTTCGAATTCTTCTGATTCACCCTCCAGACTTCACCTTCTCCTTCTCTTTCTTCTGCTTCTTCTGCTTCAACCTCCAGACTTCACCTTCTCCTTCTCCTTCTTCTGATTCTTCTGATTCACCCTCCAGACTTCACCTTCTCTATCTCCTTCTTCTGCTTCTTCTGATTCACCCTCCTGACTTCACCTTCTCCTTCTCCTTCTTCTACTTCTTCTGATTCACCCTCCTGACTTCATCTTCTCCTTCTCCTTCTTCTGCTTCTTCTGATTCACCCTCCAGACTTCACCTTCTCCTTCTCCTTATTCTGCTTCTTCTGATTCACCCTCCAGACTGTTCCTTCTCCTTCTCCTTCTTCTGCTTCTTCTGATTCACCCTCCAGACTTCACCTTCTCCTTCTCCTTCTTCTGCTTCTTCTGATTCACCCTCCAGACTTCACCTTCTCCTTCTCCTTCTTCTACTTCTTCTGATTCACCCTCCAGACTTCACCTTCTCCTTCTCCTTCTTCTGCTTCTTCTGATTCACCCTCCAGACTTCACCTTCTCCTTCTCCTTCGTCTACTTCTTCTGATTCACCCTCCAGACTACACCTTCTCCTTCTCCTTCTTCTACTTCTTCTGATTCACCCTCCAGACTTCACCTTCTCCTTCTCCTTCTTCTGTTTCTTCTGATTCACCCTCCAGACTTCATCTTCTCCTTCTCCTTCTTCTACTTCTTCTGATTCACCCTCCAGACTTCACCTTCTCCTTCTCCTTCTTCTACTTCTTCTGATTCACCCTCCAGACTTCATCTTCTCCTTCTCCTTCTTCTGCTTCTTCTGATTCACCCTCCAGACTTCACCTTCTCCTTCTCCTTCTTCTGCTTCTTCTGATTCACCCTCCAGACTTCAACTTCTCCTTCTCCTTCTTCTACTTCTTCTGATTCACCCTCCAGACTTCACCTTCTCCTTCTCCTTCTTCTACTTCTTCTGATTCACCCTCCAGTCTTCACCTTCTCCTTCTCCTTTTTCTGTTTCTTCTGCTTCACCCTCCAGACTTCACCTTCTCCTTCTCTTTCTTCTGCTTATTCTGATTCACCCTCCAGACTTCACCTTCTCCTTCTCCTTCTTCTGATTCTTCTGATTCACCCTCCAGACTTCACCTTCTCCTTCTCCTTCTTCTGTTTCTTCTGATTCACCCTCCTGACTTCACCTTCTCCTTCTCCTTCTTCTACTTCTTCTGATTCATCCTCCTGACTTCACCTTCTCCTTCTCCTTCTTCTACTTCTTCTGCTTCACCCTCCAGACTTCACCTTCTCCTTCTCCATCTTCTACTTCTTCTGATTCACCCTCCAGACTTCACCTTCTCCTTCTCCTTCTTCTGCTTCTTCTGATTCACCCTCCAGACTTCACCTTCTCATTCTCCTTCTTCTGCTTCTTCTGCTGCGCCCTCCAGACTTCACCTTCTCCTTCTCCTTCTTCTGCTTCTTCTGCTTCACACTCCAGACTTCACCTTCTCCTTCTCCTTCTTCTGCTTCTTCTGCTGCGCCCTCCAGGCTTCACCTTCTCCTTCTCCTTCTTCTGCTTCTTCTGCTTCACCGTCCTGACTTCACCTTCTCCTTCTCCTTCTTCTACTTCTTCTGCTACACCCCCCTGACTTCACCTGCTCCTTCTCCTTCTTCTGCTTCTTCTGATTCACCCTCCTAAATTCACCTTCTCCTTCTCCTTCTTCTGCTTCTTCTGATTCACCCTCCTGACTTCACCTTCTCCTTCTCCTTCTTCTGCTTCTTCTGATTCACCCTCCAGACTTCACCTTCTCCTTCTCCTTCTTCTGCTTCTTCTGATTCACCCTCCAGACTTCACCTTCTCCTTCTCCTTCTTCTGCTTCTTCTGGTTCACCCTCCAGACCTCACCTTCTCCTTCTCCTTCTTCTACTTCTTCTGATTCACCCTCCAGACTTCATCTTCTCCTTCTCCTTCTTCTGCATCTTCTGATTCACCCTCCAGACTTCACCTTCTCCTTCTCCTTCTTCTGCTTCTTCTGATTCACCCTCCAGACTTCACCTTCTCCTTCTCCTTCTTCTACATCTTCTGATTCACCCTCCAGACTTCACCTTCTCCTTCTCCTTCTTCGAATTCTTCTGATTCACCCTCCAGTCTTCACCTTCTCCTTCTCCTTCTTCTGTTTCTTCTGATTCACCCTCCAGACTTCACCTTCTCTATCTCCTTCTTCTGCTTCTTCTGATTCACCCTCCTGACTTCACCTTCTCCTTCTCCTTCTTCTACTTCTTCTGATTCACCCTCCTGACTTCATCTTCTCCTTCTCCTTCTTCTACTTCTTCTGCTTCACCCTCCAGACTTCACCTTCTCCTTCTCCTTCTTCTACTTCTTCTGATTCACCCTCCAGACTTCATCTTCTCCTTCTCCTTCTTCTGCTTCTTCTGATTCACCCTCCAGACTTCACCTTCTCCTTCTCCTTCTTCTGCTTCTTCTGATTCACCCTCCAGACTTCACCTTCTCCTTCTCCTTCTTCTACTTCTTCTGATTCACCCTCCAGACTTCACCTTCTCCTTCTCCTTCTTCGAATTCTTCTGATTCACCCTCCAGACTTCACCTTCTCCTTCTCTTTCTTCTGCTTCTTCTGCTTCACCCTCCAGACTTCACCTTCTCCTTCTCCTTCTTCTGATTCTTCTGATTCACCCTCCAGACTTCACCTTCTCTATCTCCTTCTTCTGCTTCTTCTGATTCACCCTCCTGACTTCACCTTCTCCTTCTCCTTCTTCTACTTCTTCTGATTCACCCTCCTGACTTCATCTTCTCCTTCTCCTTCTTCTACTTCTTCTGCTTCACCCTCCTAACTTCACCTTCTCCTTCTCCTTCTTCTACTTCTTCTGATTCACCCTCCCGACTTCACCTTCTCCTTCTCCTTCTTCTGCTTCTTCTGATTCACCCTCCAGACTTCACCTTCTCCTTCTCCTTATTCTGCTTCTTCTGATTCACCCTCCAGACTTCACCTTCTCCTTCTCCTTCTTCTGCTTCTTCTGATTCACCCTCCAGACTTCACCTTCTCCTTCTCCTTCTTCTGCTTCTTCTGATTCACCCTCCAGACTTCACCTTCTCCTTCTCCTTCTTCTGCTTCTTCTGATTCACCCTCCAGACTTCACCTTCTCCTTCTCCTTCTTCTACTTCTTCTGATTCACCCTCCAGACTTCACCTTCTCCTTCTCCTTCTTCTGCTTCTTCTGATTCAACCTCCTGACTTCACCTTCTCCTTCTCCTTCTTCTGCTTCTTCTGATTCACCCTCCTGACTTCACCTTCTCCTTCTCCTTATTCTACATCTTCTGCTTCACCCTCCAGACTTCACCTTCTCCTTCTCCTTCTTCTACTTCTTCTGATTCACCCTCCTGACTTCATCTTCTCCTTCTCCTTCTTCTACTTCTTCTGCTTCACCCTCCAGACTTCACCTTCTCCTTCTCCTTCTTCTACTTCTTCTGATTCACCCTCCAGACTTCATCTTCTCCTTCTCCTTCTTCTGCTTCTTCTGATTCACCCTCCAGACTTCACCTTCTCCTTCTCCTTCTTCTGCTTCTTCTGATTCACCCTCCAGACTTCACCTTCTCCTTCTCCTTCTTCTACTTCTTCTGATTCACCCTCCAGACTTCACCTTCTCCTTCTCCTTCTTCGAATTCTTCTGATTCACCCTCCAGACTTCACCTTCTCCTTCTCTTTCTTCTGCTTCTTCTGCTTCAACCTCCAGACTTCACCTTCTCCTTCTCCTTCTTCTGATTCTTCTGATTCACCCTCCAGACTTCACCTTCTCTATCTCCTTCTTCTGCTTCTTCTGATTCACCCTCCTGACTTCACCTTCTCCTTCTCCTTCTTCTACTTCTTCTGATTCACCCTCCTGACTTCATCTTCTCCTTCTCCTTCTTCTGCTTCTTCTGATTCACCCTCCAGACTTCACCTTCTCCTTCTCCTTATTCTGCTTCTTCTGATTCACCCTCCAGACTGTTCCTTCTCCTTCTCCTTCTTCTGCTTCTTCTGATTCACCCTCCAGACTTCACCTTCTCCTTCTCCTTCTTCTGCTTCTTCTGATTCACCCTCCAGACTTCACCTTCTCCTTCTCCTTCTTCTACTTCTTCTGATTCACCCTCCAGACTTCACCTTCTCCTTCTCCTTCTTCTGCTTCTTCTGATTCACCCTCCAGACTTCACCTTCTCCTTCTCCTTCGTCTACTTCTTCTGATTCACCCTCCAGACTACACCTTCTCCTTCTCCTTCTTCTCCTTCTTCTGATTCACCCTCCAGACTTCACCTTCTCCTTCTCCTTCTTCTGTTTCTTCTGATTCACCCTCCAGACTTCATCTTCTCCTTCTCCTTCTTCTACTTCTTCTGATTCACCCTCCAGACTTCACCTTCTCCTTCTCCTTCTTCTACTTCTTCTGATTCACCCTCCAGACTTCATCTTCTCCTTCTCCTTCTTCTGCTTCTTCTGATTCACCCTCCAGACTTCACCTTCTCCTTCTCCTTCTTCTGCTTCTTCTGATTCACCCTCCAGACTTCAACTTCTCCTTCTTCTACTTCTTCTGATTCACCCTCCAGACTTCACCTTCTCCTTCTCCTTCTTCTACTTCTTCTGATTCACCCTCCAGTCTTCACCTTCTCCTTCTCCTTTTTCTGTTTCTTCTGCTTCACCCTCCAGACTTCACCTTCTCCTTCTCTTTCTTCTGCTTATTCTGATTCACCCTCCAGACTTCACCTTCTCCTTCTCCTTCTTCTGATTCTTCTGATTCACCCTCCAGACTTCACCTTCTCCTTCTCCTTCTTCTGCTTCTTCTGATTCACCCTCCTGACTTCACCTTCTCCTTCTCCTTCTTCTACTTCTTCTGATTCATCCTCCTGACTTCACCTTCTCCTTCTCCTTCTTCTACTTCTTCTGCTTCACCCTCCAGACTTCACCTTCTCCTTCTCCATCTTCTACTTCTTCTGATTCACCCTCCAGACTTCACCTTCTCCTTCTCCTTCTTCTGCTTCTTCTGATTCACCCTCCAGACTTCACCTTCTCATTCTCCTTCTTCTGCTTCTTCTGCTGCGCCCTCCAGACTTCACCTTCTCCTTCTCCTTCTTCTGCTTCTTCTGCTTCACACTCCAGACTTCACCTTCTCCTTCTCCTTCTTCTGCTTCTTCTGCTGCGCCCTCCAGGCTTCACCTTCTCCTTCTCCTTCTTCTGCTTCTTCTGCTTCACCGTCCTGACTTCACCTTCTCCTTCTCCTTCTTCTACTTCTTCTGCTACACCCCCCTGACTTCACCTGCTCCTTCTCCTTCTTCTGCTTCTTCTGATTCACCCTCCTAAATTCACCTTCTCCTTCTCCTTCTTCTGCTTCTTCTGATTCACCCTCCTGACTTCACCTTCTCCTTCTCCTTCTTCTGCTTCTTCTGATTCACCCTCCAGACTTCACCTTCTCCTTCTCCTTCTTCTGCTTCTTCTGATTCACCCTCCAGACTTCACCTTCTCCTTCTCCTTCTTCTGCTTCTTCTGGTTCACCCTCCAGACCTCACCTTCTCCTTCTCCTTCTTCTACTTCTTCTGATTCACCCTCCAGACTTCACCTTCTCCTTCTCCTTCTTCGAATTCTTCTGATTCACCCTCCAGACTTCACCTTCTCCTTCTCTTTCTTCTGCTTCTTCTGCTTCACCCTCCAGACTTCACCTTCTTCTTCTCCTTCTTCTGATTCTTCTGATTCACCCTCCAGACTTCACCTTCTCTATCTCCTTCTTCTGCTTCTTCTGATTCACCCTCCTGACTTCACCTTCTCCTTCTCCTTCTTCTACTTCTTCTGATTCACCCTCCTGACTTCATCTTCTCCTTCTCCTTCTTCTACTTCTTCTGCTTCACCCTCCTAACTTCACCTTCTCCTTCTCCTTCTTCTACTTCTTCTGATTCACCCTCCCGACTTCACCTTCTCCTTCTCCTTCTTCTGCTTCTTCTGATTCACCCTCCAGACTTCACCTTCTCCTTCTCCTTATTCTGCTTCTTCTGATTCACCCTCCAGACTTCACCTTCTCCTTCTCCTTCTTCTGCTTCTTCTGATTCACCCTCCAGACTTCACCTTCTCCTTCTCCTTCTTCTGCTTCTTCTGATTCACCCTCCAGACTTCACCTTCTCCTTCTCCTTCTTCTGCTTCTTCTGATTCACCCTCCAGACTTCACCTTCTCCTTCTCCTTCTTCTACTTCTTCTGATTCACCCTCCAGACTTCACCTTCTCCTTCTCCTTCTTCTGCTTCTTCTGATTCAACCTCCTGACTTCACCTTCTCCTTCTCCTTCTTCTGCTTCTTCTGATTCACCCTCCTGACTTCACCTTCTCCTTCTCCTTATTCTACATCTTCTGCTTCACCCTCCAGACTTCACCTTCTCCTTCTCCTTCTTCTACTTCTTCTGATTCACCCTCCTGACTTCATCTTCTCCTTCTCCTTCTTCTACTTCTTCTGCTTCACCCTCCAGACTTCACCTTCTCCTTCTCCTTCTTCTACTTCTTCTGATTCACCCTCCAGACTTCATCTTCTCCTTCTCCTTCTTCTGCTTCTTCTGATTCACCCTCCAGACTTCACCTTCTCCTTCTCCTTCTTCTGCTTCTTCTGATTCACCCTCCAGACTTCACCTTCTCCTTCTCCTTCTTCTACTTCTTCTGATTCACCCTCCAGACTTCACCTTCTCCTTCTCCTTCTTCGAATTCTTCTGATTCACCCTCCAGACTTCACCTTCTCCTTCTCTTTCTTCTGCTTCTTCTGCTTCAACCTCCAGACTTCACCTTCTCCTTCTCCTTCTTCTGATTCTTCTGATTCACCCTCCAGACTTCACCTTCTCTATCTCCTTCTTCTGCTTCTTCTGATTCACCCTCCTGACTTCACCTTCTCCTTCTCCTTCTTCTACTTCTTCTGATTCACCCTCCTGACTTCATCTTCTCCTTCTCCTTCTTCTGCTTCTTCTGATTCACCCTCCAGACTTCACCTTCTCCTTCTCCTTATTCTGCTTCTTCTGATTCACCCTCCAGACTGTTCCTTCTCCTTCTCCTTCTTCTGCTTCTTCTGATTCACCCTCCAGACTTCACCTTCTCCTTCTCCTTCTTCTGCTTCTTCTGATTCACCCTCCAGACTTCACCTTCTCCTTCTCCTTCTTCTACTTCTTCTGATTCACCCTCCAGACTTCACCTTCTCCTTCTCCTTCTTCTGCTTCTTCTGATTCACCCTCCAGACTTCACCTTCTCCTTCTCCTTCGTCTACTTCTTCTGATTCACCCTCCAGACTACACCTTCTCCTTCTCCTTCTTCTACTTCTTCTGATTCACCCTCCAGACTTCACCTTCTCCTTCTCCTTCTTCTGTTTCTTCTGATTCACCCTCCAGACTTCATCTTCTCCTTCTCCTTCTTCTACTTCTTCTGATTCACCCTCCAGACTTCACCTTCTCCTTCTCCTTCTTCTACTTCTTCTGATTCACCCTCCAGACTTCATCTTCTCCTTCTCCTTCTTCTGCTTCTTCTGATTCACCCTCCAGACTTCACCTTCTCCTTCTCCTTCTTCTGCTTCTTCTGATTCACCCTCCAGACTTCAACTTCTCCTTCTCCTTCTTCTACTTCTTCTGATTCACCCTCCAGACTTCACCTTCTCCTTCTCCTTCTTCTACTTCTTCTGATTCACCCTCCAGTCTTCACCTTCTCCTTCTCCTTTTTCTGTTTCTTCTGCTTCACCCTCCAGACTTCACCTTCTCCTTCTCTTTCTTCTGCTTATTCTGATTCACCCTCCAGACTTCACCTTCTCCTTCTCCTTCTTCTGATTCTTCTGATTCACCCTCCAGACTTCACCTTCTCCTTCTCCTTACTTCTTCTGATTCACCCTCCTGACTTCATCTTCTCCTTCTCCTTCTTCTACTTCTTCTGCTTCACCCTCCAGACTTCACCTTCTCCTTCTCCTTCTTCTACTTCTTCTGATTCACCCTCCAGACTTCATCTTCTCCTTCTCCTTCTTCTGCTTCTTCTGATTCACCCTCCAGACTTCACCTTCTCCTTCTCCTTCTTCTGCTTCTTCTGATTCACCCTCCAGACTTCACCTTCTCCTTCTCCTTCTTCTACTTCTTCTGATTCACCCTCCAGACTTCACCTTCTCCTTCTCCTTCTTCGAATTCTTCTGATTCACCCTCCAGTCTTCACCTTCTCCTTCTCCTTCTTCTGTTTCTTCTGCTTCACCCTCCAGACTTCACCTTCTCCTTCTCTTTCTTCTGCTTCTTCTGCTTCACCCTCCAGACTTCACCTTCTCCTTCTCCTTCTTCTGATTCTTCTGATTCACCCTCCAGACTTCACCTTCTCTATCTCCTTCTTCTGCTTCTTCTGATTCACCCTCCTGACTTCACCTTCTCCTTCTCCTTCTTCTACTTCTTCTGATTCACCCTCTTGACTTCATCTTCTCCTTCTCCTTCTTCTACTTCTTCTGCTTCACCCTCCAGACTTCACCTTCTCCTTCTCCTTCTTCTACTTCTTCTGATTCACCCTCCAGACTTCACCTTCTCCTTCTCCTTCTTCTGCTTCTTCTGATTCACCCTCAGACTTCACCTTCTCCTTCTCCTTATTCTGCTTCTTCTGATTCACCCTCCACACTTCACCTTCTCCTTCTCCTTCTTCTGCTTCTTCTGATTCACCCTCCAGACTTCACCTTCTCCTTCTCCTTCTTCTGCTTCTTCTGATTCACCCTCCAGACTTCACCTTCTCCTTCTCCTTCTTCTGCTTCTTCTGATTCACCCTCCAGGCTTCACCTTCTCCTTCTCCTTCTTCTACTTCTTCTGATTCACCCTCCAGACTTCACCTTCTCCTTCTCCTTCTTCTGCTTCTTCTGATTCAACCTCCTGACTTCACCTTCTCCTTCTCCTTCTTCTGCTTCTTCTGATTCACCCTCCTGACTTCACCTTCTCCTTCTCCTTCTTCTACTTCTTCTGCTTCACCCTCCAGACTTCACCTTCTCCTTCTCCTTCTTCTACTTCTTCTGATTCACCCTCCAGACTTCACCTTCTCCTTCTCCTTCTTCTACTTCTTCTGATTCACCCTCCAGACTTCACCTACTCCTTCTCCTTCTTCTACTTCTTCTGATTCACCCTCCAGACTTCACCTTCTATTCTCCTTCTTCTGCTTCTTCTGATTCACACTCCAGACTTCACCTTCTCCATTCTCCTTATTCTGCTTCTTCTGAATCACCCTCCAGACTTCACCTTCTCCTTCTCCTTCTTCTGCTTCTTCTGATTCACCCTCCAGACTTCACCTTCTCCTTCTCCTTCTTCTGCTTCTTCTGATTCACCCTCCAGACTTCACCTTCTCCATCTCCTTCTTCTGCTTCTTCTGATTCACCCTCCAGACTTCACCTTCTCCTTCTCCTTCGTCTGCTTCTTCTGATTCACCCTCCAGACTTCACCTTCTCCTTCTCCTTCTTCTGCTTCTTCTGATTCACCCTCCAGACTTCACCTTCTCCTTCTCCTTCTTCTACTTCTTCTGATTCACCCTCCAGACTTCACCTTCTCCTTCTCTTTCTTCTGCTTCTTCTGATTCACCCTCCAGACTTCACATTCTCCTTCTCCTTCTTCTGATTCTTCTGATTCGCCCTCCAGACTTCACCTTCTCCTTCTCCTTCTTCTGCTTCTTCTGATTCACCCTCCTGACTTCACCTTCTCCTTCTCCTTCTTCTACATCTTCTGATTCACCCTCCTGACTTCACCTTCTCCTTCTCCTTCTTCTACTTCTTCTGCTTCACCCTCCAGACTTCACCTTCTCCTTCTCCTTCTTCTACTTCTTCTGATTCACCCTCCAGACTTCACCTTCTCCTTCTCCTTCTTCTACTTCTTCTGATTCACCCTCCAGACTTCACTTTCTCCTTCTCCTTCTTCTACTTCTTCTGATTCACCCTCCAGACTTCACCTTCTCCTTCTCCTTCTTCTGCTTCTTCTGATTCACCCTCCAGACATCACCTTCTCCTTCTCCTTATTCTGCTTCTTCTGAATCACCCTCCAGACTTCACCTTCTCCTTCTCCTTCTTCTGCTTCTTCTGATTCACACTCCAGACTTCACCTTCTCCTTCTCCTTCTTCTGCTTCTTCTGATTCACCCTCCAGACTTCACCTTCTCCTTCTCCTTCTTCTACTTCTTCTGATTCACCCTCCAGACTTCACCTTCTCCTTCTCCTTCTTCTACTTCTTCTGATTCACCCTCCAGACTTCACCTTCTCCTTCTCCTTCTTCTGCTTCTTCTGATTCACCCTCCAGACTTCACCTTCTCCTTCTCCTTCGTCTACTTCTTCTGATTCACCCTCCAGACTACACCTTCTCCTTCTCCTTCTTCTACTTCTTCCGATTCACCCTCCAGACTTCACCTTCTCCTTCTCCTTCTTCTGTTTCTTCTGATTCACCCTCCAGACTTCATCTTCTCCTTCTCCTTCTTCTACTTCTTCTGATTCACCCTCCAGACTTCACCTTCTCCTTCTCCTTCTTCTACTTCTTCTGATTCACCCTCCAGACTTCATCTTCTCCTTCTCCTTCTTCTACTTCTTCTGATTCACCCTCCAGACTTCACCTTCTCCTTCTCCTTCTTCTGCTTCTTCTGATTCACACTCCAGACTTCACCTTCTCCTTCTCCTTATTCTGCTTCTTCTGATTCACCCTCCAGACTTCACCTTCTCCTTCTCCTTCTTCTACTTCTTCTGATTCACCATCCAGACTTCACCTTCTCCTTCTCCTTCTTCTGCTTCTTCTGATTCACCCTCCAGACTTCACCTTCTCCTTCTCCTTCGTCTACTTCTTCTGATTCACCCTCCAGACTACACATTCTCCTTCTCCTTCTTCTACTTCTTCTGATTCACCCTCCAGACTTCACCTTCTCCTTCTCCTTCTTCTGTTTCTTCTGATTCACCCTCCAGACTTCATCTTCTCCTTCTCCTTCTTCTACTTCTTCTGATTCACCCTCCAGACTTCACCTTCTCCTTCTCCTTCTTCTACTTCTTCTGATTCACCCTCCAGACTTCATCTTCTCCTTCTCCTTCTTCTACTTCTTCTGATTCACCCTCCAGACTTCACCTTCTCCTTCTCCTTCTTCTGCTTCTTCTGATTCACCCTCCAGACTTCACCTTCTCCCTCTCCTTATTCTGCTTCTTCTGATTCACCATCCAGACTTCACCTTCTCCTTCTCCTTCTTCTGCTTCTTCTGATACACCCTCCAGACTTCACCTTCTCCTTCTCCTTCTTCTGCTTCTTCTGATTCACCCTCCAGACTTCACCTTCTCCTTCTCCTTCTTCTACTTCTTCTGATTCACCCTCCAGACTTCACCTCCTCCTTCTCCTTCTTCTGCTTCTTCTGATTCACCCTCCAGACTTCACCTTCTCCTTCTCCTTCGTCTACTTCTTCTGATTCACCCTCCAGACTTCATCTTCTCCTTCTCCTTCTTCTGCTTCTTCTGATTCACCCTCCAGACTTCACCTTCTCCTTCTCCTTCTTCTACTTCCTCTGATTCACCCTCCAGACTTCACTTTCTCCTTCTCCTTCTTCTACTTCTTCTGATTCACCCTCCAGACTTCACCTTCTCCTTCTCCTTCTTCTGCTTCTTCTGATTCACCCTCCAGACATCACCTTCTCCTTCTCCTTATTCTGCTTCTTCTGAATCACCCTCCAGACTTCACCTTCTCCTTCTCCTTCTTCTGCTTCTTCTGATTCACACTCCAGACTTCACCTTCTCCTTCTCCTTCTTCTGCTTCTTCTGATTCACCCTCCAGACTTCACCTTCTCCTTCTCCTTCTTCTACTTCTTCTGATTCACCCTCCAGACTTCACCTTCTCCATCTCCTTCTTCTGCTTCTTCTGATTCACCCTCCAGACTTCACCTTCTCCTTCTCCTTCGTCTACTTCTTCTGATTCACCCTCCAGACTACACCTTCTCCTTCTCCTTCTTCTACTTCTTCTGATTCACCCTCCAGACTTCACCTTCTCCTTCTCCTTCTTCTGTTTCTTCTGATTCACCCTCCAGACTTCACCTTCTCCTTCTCCTTCTTCTACTACTTCTGATTCACCCTCCAGACTTCACCTTCTCCTTCTCCTTCTTCTACTTCTTCTGATTCACCCTCCAGACTTCATCTTCTCCTTCTCCTTCTTCTGCTTCTTCTGATTCACCCTCCAGACTTCACCTTCTCCTTCTCCTTTTTCTGCTTCTTCTGATTCACCCTCCAGACTTCACCTTCTCCTTCTCCTTCTTCTACTTCTTCTGATTCACCCTCCAGACTTCACCTTCTCCTTCTCTTTCTTCTGCTTCTTCTGATTCACCCTCCAGACTTCACATTCTCCTTCTCCTTCTTCTGATTCTTCTGATTCACCCTCCAGACTTCACCTTCTCCTTCTCCTTCTTCTGCTTCTTCTGATTCACCCTCCTGACTTCACGTTCTCCTTCTCCTTCTTCTACATCTTCTGATTCACCCTCCTGACTTCACCTTCTCCTTCTCCTTCTTCTACTTCTTCTGCTTCACCCTCCAGACTTCACCTTCTCCTTCTCCTTCTTCTACTTCTTCTGATTCACCCTCCAGACTTCACCTTCTCCTTCTCCTTCTTCTACTTCTTCTGATTCACCCTCCAGACTTCACTTTCTCCTTCTCCTTCTTCTACTTCTTCTGATTCACCCTCCAGACTTCACCTTCTCCTTCTCCTTCTTCTGCTTCTTCTGATTCACCCTCCAGACATCACCTTCTCCTTCTCCTTATTCTGCTTCTTCTGCTTCACACTCCAGACTTCACCTTCTCCTTCTCCTTCCTCTGCTTCTTCTGCTGCGCCCTCCAGGCTTCACCTTCTCCTTCTCCTTCTTCTGCTTCTTCTGCTTCACCGTCCTGACTTCACCTTCTCCTTCTCCTTCTTCTACTTCTTCTGCTACACCCCCCTGACTTCACCTGCTCCTTCTCCTTCTTCTGCTTCTTCTGATTCACCCTCCTAAATTCACCTTCTCCTTCTCCTTCTTCTGCTTCTTCTGATTCACCCTCCTGACTTCACCTTCTCCTTCTCCTTCTTCTGCTTCTTCTGATTCACCCTCCAGACTTCACCTTCTCCTTCTCCTTCTTCTGCTTCTTCTGATTCACCCTCCAGACTTCACCTGCTCCTTCTCCTTCTTCTGCTTCTTCTGGTTCACCCTCCAGACATCACCTTCTCCTTCTCCTTCTTCTACTTCTTCTGATTCACCCTCCAGACTTCATCTTCTCCTTCTCCTTCTTCTGCTTCTTCTGATTCACCCTCCAGACTTCACCTTCTCCTTCTCCTTCTTCTGCTTCTTCTGATTCACCCTCCAGACTTCACCTTCTCCTTCTCCTTCTTCTACATCTTCTGATTCACCCTCCAGACTTCACCTTCTCCTTCTCCTTCTTCGAATTCTTCTGATTCACCCTCCAGTCTGCACCTTCTCCTTCTCCTTCTTCTGTTTCTTCTGCTTCACCCTCCAGACTTCACCTTCTCCTTCTCTTTCTTCTGCTTCTTCTGCTTCACCCTCCAGACTTCACCTTCTCCTTCTCCTTCTTCTGATTCTTCTGATTCACCCTCCAGACTTCACCTTCTCTATCTCCTTCTTCTGCTTCTTCTGATTCACCCTCCTGACTTCACCTTCTCCTTCTCCTTCTTCTACTTCTTCTGATTCACCCTCCTGACTTCATCTTCTCCTTCTCCTTCTTCTACTTCTTCTGCTTCACCCTCCAGACTTCACCTTCTCCTTCTCCTTCTTCTACTTCTTCTGATTCACCCTCCAGACTTCATCTTCTCCTTCTCCTTCTTCTGCTTCTTCTGATTCACCCTCCAGACTTCACCTTCTCCTTCTCCTTCTTCTGCTTCTTCTGATTCACCCTCCAGACTTCACCTTCTCCTTCTCCTTCTTCTACTTCTTCTGATTCACCCTCCAGACTTCACCTTCTCCTTCTCCTTCTTCGAATTCTTCTGATTCACCCTCCAGTCTTCACCTTCTCCTTCTCCTTCTTCTGTTTCTTCTGCTTCACCCTCCAGACTTCACCTTCTCCTTCTCTTTCTTCTGCTTCTTCTGCTTCACCCTCCAGACTTCACCTTCTCCTTCTCCTTCTTCTGATTCTTCTGATTCACCCTCCAGACTTCACCTTCTCTATCTCCTTCTTCTGCTTCTTCTGATTCACCCTCCTGACTTCACCTTCTCCTTCTCCTTCTTCTACTTCTTCTGATTCACCCTCCTGACTTCATCTTCTCCTTCTCCTTCTTCTACTTCTTCTGCTTCACCCTCCAGACTTCACCTTCTCCTTCTCCTTCTTCTACTTCTTCTGATTCACCCTCCAGACTTCACCTTCTCCTTCTCCTTCTTCTGCTTCTTCTGATTCACCCTCCAGACTTCACCTTCTCCTTCTCCTTATTCTGCTTCTTCTGATTCACCCTCCACACTTCACCTTCTCCTTCTCCTTCTTCTGCTTCTTCTGATTCACCCTCCAGACTTCACCTTCTCCTTCTCCTTCTTCTGCTTCTTCTGATTCACCCTCCAGACTTCACCTTCTCCTTCTCCTTCTTCTGCTTCTTCTGATTCACCCTCCAGGCTTCACCTTCTCCTTCTCCTTCTTCTACTTCTTCTGATTCACCCTCCAGACTTCACCTTCTCCTTCTCCTTCTTCTGCTTCTTCTGATTCAACCTCCTGACTTCACCTTCTCCTTCTCCTTCTTCTGCTTCTTCTGATTCACCCTCCTGACTTCACCTTCTCCTTCTCCTTCTTCTACTTCTTCTGCTTCACCCTCCAGACTTCACCTTCTCCTTCTCCTTCTTCTACTTCTTCTGATTCACCCTCCAGACTTCACCTTCTCCTTCTCCTTCTTCTACTTCTTCTGATTCACCCTCCAGACTTCACCTACTCCTTCTCCTTCTTCTACTTCTTCTGATTCACCCTCCAGACTTCACCTTCTATTTCTCCTTCTTCTGCTTCTTCTGATTCACACTCCAGACTTCACCTTCTCCTTCTCCTTATTCTGCTTCTTCTGAATCACCCTCCAGACTTCACCTTCTCCTTCTCCTTCTTCTGCTTCTTCTGATTCACCCTCCAGACTTCACCTTCTCCTTCTCCTTCTTCTGCTTCTTCTGATTCACCCTCCAGACTTCACCTTCACCTTCTCCTTCTTCTACTTCTTCTGATTCACCCTCCAGACTTCACCTTCTCCATCTCCTTCTTCTGCTTCTTCTGATTCACCGTCCAGACTTCACCTTCTCCTTCTCCTTCGTCTGCTTCTTCTGATTCACCCTCCAGACTTCACCTTCTCCTTCTCCTTCTTCTGCTTCTTCTGATTCACCCTCCAGACTTCACCTTCTCCTTCTCCTTCTTCTACTTCTTCTGATTCACCCTCCAGACTTCACCTTCTCCTTCTCTTTCTTCTGCTTCTTCTGATTCACCCTCCAGACTTCACATTCTCCTTCTCCTTCTTCTGATTCTTCTGATTCGCCCTCCAGACTTCACCTTCTCCTTCTCCTTCTTCTGCTTCTTCTGATTCACCCTCCTGACTTCACCTTCTCCTTCTCCTTCTTCTACATCTTCTGATTCACCCTCCTGACTTCACCTTCTCCTTCTCCTTCTTCTACTTCTTCTGCTTCACCCTCCAGACTTCACCTTCTCCTTCTCCTTCTTCTACTTCTTCTGATTCACCCTCCAGACTTCACCTTCTCCTTCTCCTTCTTCTACTTCTTCTGATTCACCCTCCAGACTTCACTTTCTCCTTCTCCTTCTTCTACTTCTTCTGATTCACCCTCCAGACTTCACCTTCTCCTTCTCCTTCTTCTGCTTCTTCTGATTCACCCTCCAGACATCACCTTCTCCTTCTCCTTATTCTGCTTCTTCTGAATCACCCTCCAGACTTCACCTTCTCCTTCTCCTTCTTCTGCTTCTTCTGATTCACACTCCAGACTTCACCTTCTCCTTCTCCTTCTTCTGCTTCTTCTGATTCACCCTCCAGACTTCACCTTCTCCTTCTCCTTCTTCTACTTCTTCTGATTCACCCTCCAGACTTCACCTTCTCCTTCTCCTTCTTCTACTTCTTCTGATTCACCCTCCAGACTTCACCTTCTCCTTCTCCTTCTTCTGCTTCTTCTGATTCACCCTCCAGACTTCACCTTCTCCTTCTCCTTCGTCTACTTCTTCTGATTCACCCTCCAGACTACACCTTCTCCTTCTCCTTCTTCTACTTCTTCTGATTCACCCTCCAGACTTCACCTTCTCCTTCTCCTTCTTCTGTTTCTTCTGATTCACCCTCCAAACTTCATCTTCTCCTTCTCCTTCTTCTACTTCTTCTGATTCACCCTCCAGACTTCACCTTCTCCTTCTCCTTCTTCTACTTCTTCTGATTCACCCTCCAGACTTCATCTTCTCCTTCTCCTTCTTCTACTTCTTCTGATTCACCCTCCAGACTTCACCTTCTCCTTCTCCTTCTTCTGCTTCTTCTGATTCACACTCCAGACTTCACCTTCTCCTTCTCCTTATTCTGCTTCTTCTGATTCACCCTCCAGACTTCACCTTCTCCTTCTCCTTCTTCTACTTCTTCTGATTCACCATCCAGACTTCACCTTCTCCTTCTCCTTCTTCTGCTTCTTCTGATTCACCCTCCAGACTTCACCTTCTCCTTCTCCTTCGTCTACTTCTTCTGATTCACCCTCCAGACTACACATTCTCCTTCTCCTTCTTCTACTTCTTCTGATTCACCCTCCAGACTTCACCTTCTCCTTCTCCTTCTTCTGTTTCTTCTGATTCACCCTCCAGACTTCATCTTCTCCTTCTCCTTCTTCTACTTCTTCTGATTCACCCTCCAGACTTCACCTTCTCCTTCTCCTTCTTCTACTTCTTCTGATTCACCCTCCAGACTTCATCTTCTCCTTCTCCTTCTTCTACTTCTTCTGATTCACCCTCCAGACTTCACCTTCTCCTTCTCCTTCTTCTGCTTCTTCTGATTCACCCTCCAGACTTCACCTTCTCCCTCTCCTTATTCTGCTTCTTCTGATTCACCATCCAGACTTCACCTTCTCCTTCTCCTTCTTCTGCTTCTTCTGATACACCCTCCAGACTTCACCTTCTCCTTCTCCTTCTTCTGCTTCTTCTGATTCACCCTCCAGACTTCACCTTCTCCTTCTCCTTCTTCTACTTCTTCTGATTCACCCTCCAGACTTCACCTTCTCCTTCTCCTTCTTCTGCTTCTTCTGATTCACCCTCCAGACTTCACCTTCTCCTTCTCCTTCGTCTACTTCTTCTGATTCACCCTCCAGACTTCATCTTCTCCTTCTCCTTCTTCTGCTTCTTCTGATTCACCCTCCAGACTTCACCTTCTCCTTCTCCTTCTTCTACTTCCTCTGATTCACCCTCCAGACTTCACTTTCTCCTTCTCCTTCTTCTACTTCTTCTGATTCACCCTCCAGACTTCACCTTCTCCTTCTCCTTCTTCTGCTTCTTCTGATTCACCCTCCAGACATCACCTTCTCCTTCTCCTTATTCTGCTTCTTCTGAATCACCCTCCAGACTTCACCTTCTCCTTCTCCTTCTTCTGCTTCTTCTGATTCACACTCCAGACTTCACCTTCTCCTTCTCCTTCTTCTGCTTCTTCTGATTCACCCTCCAGACTTCACCTTCTCCTTCTCCTTCTTCTACTTCTTCTGATTCACCCTCCAGACTTCACCTTCTCCATCTCCTTCTTCTGCTTCTTCTGATTCACCCTCCAGACTTCACCTTCTCCTTCTCCTTCGTCTACTTCTTCTGATTCACCCTCCAGACTACACCTTCTCCTTCTCCTTCTTCTACTTCTTCTGATTCACCCTCCAGACTTCACCTTCTCCTTCTCCTTCTTCTGTTTCTTCTGATTCACCCTCCAGACTTCACCTTCTCCTTCTCCTTCTTCTACTACTTCTGATTCACCCTCCAGACTTCACCTTCTCCTTCTCCTTCTTCTACTTCTTCTGATTCACCCTCCAGACTTCATCTTCTCCTTCTCCTTCTTCTGCTTCTTCTGATTCACCCTCCAGACTTCACCTTCTCCTTCTCCTTTTTCTGCTTCTTCTGATTCACCCTCCAAACTTCACCTTCTCCTTCTCCTTCTTCTACTTCTTCTGATTCACCCTCCAGACTTCACCTTCTCCTTCTCCATCTTCTACTTCTTCTGATTCACCCTCCAGTCTTCACCTTCTCCTTCTCCTTCTTCTGTTTCTTCTGCTTCACCCTCCAGACTTCACCTTCTCCTTCTCTTTCTTCTGCTTCTTCTGATTCACCCTCCAGACTTCACCTTCTCCTTCTCCTTCTTCTGATTCTTCTGATTCACCCTCCAGACTTCACCTTCTCCTTCTCCTTATTCTGCTTCTTCTGATTCACCCTCCAGACTTCACCTTCTCCTACTCCTTATTCTGCTTCTTCTGATTCACCCTCCAGACTTCACCTTCTCCTTCTCCTTCCTTTGCTTCTTCTGATTCACCCTCCAGACTTCACCTTCTCCTTCTCCTTCTTCTGATTCTTCTGATTCACCCTCCAGACTTCACCTTCTCCTTATCCATCTTCTGCTTCTTCCGATTCACCCTCCTGACTTGACCTTCTCCTTCTCCTTCTTCTACTTCTTCTGATTCACCCTCCTGACTTCACCTTCTCCTTCTCCATCTTCTACTTCTTCTGCTTCACCCTCCAGACTTCAACTTCTCCTTCTCCTTCTTCTACTTCTTCTGATTCACCCTCCAGACTTCACCTTCTCCTTCTCCTTCTTCTGCTTCTTCTGATTCACCCTCCAGACTTCACCTTCTCCTTCTCCTTCTTCTGCTTCTTCTGATTCACCCTCCAGACTTCACCTTCTCCTTCTCCTTCTTCTACTTCTTCTGATTCACCCTCCAGACTTCACCTTCTCCTTCTCCTTCTTCTGCTTCTTCTGATTCACACTCCAGACTTCACCTTCTCCTTCTCCTTATTCTGCTTCTTCTGATTCACCCTCCAGACTTCACCTTCTCCTTCTCCTTCTTCTGTTTCTTCTGATTCACCCTCCAGACTTCATCTTCTCCTTCTCCTTCTTCTACTTCTTCTGATTCACCCTCCAGACTTCACCTTCTCCTTCTCCTTCTTCTACTTCTTCTGATTCACCCTCCAGACTTCATCTTCTCCTTCTCCTTCTTCTACTTCTTCTGATTCACCCTCCAGACTTCACCTTCTCCTTCTCCTTCCTCTGCTTCTTCTGATTCACCCTCCAGACTTCACCTTCTCCCTCTCCTTATTCTGCTTCTTCTGATTCACCATCCAGACTTCACCTTCTCCTTCTCCTTCTTCTGCTTCTTCTGATACACCCTCCAAACTTCACCTTCTCCTTCTCCTTCTTCTACTTCTTCTGATTCACCGTCCAGACTTCACCTTCTCCTTCTCCTTCTTCTACTTCTTCTGATTCACCCTCCAGACTTCACCTTCTCCTTCTCCTTCTTCTGCTTCTTCTGATTCACCCTCCAGACTTCACCTTCTCCTTCTCCTTCGTCTACTTCTTCTGATTCACCCTCCAGACTTCATCTTCTCCTTCTCCTTCTTCTGCTTCTTCTGATTCACCCTCCAGACTTCACCTTCTCCTTCTCCTTCTTCTGCTTCTTCTGATTCACCCTCCAGACTTCACCTTCTCCTTCTCCTTCTTCTACTTCTTCTGATTCACCCTCCAGACTTCACCTTCTCCTTCTCCTTCTTCTGCTTCTTCTGATTCACCCTCCAGACTTCACCTTCTCCTTCTCCTTCGTCTACTTCTTCTGATTCACCCTCCAGACTACACCTTCTCCTTCTCCTTCGTCTACTTCTTCTGATTCACCCTCCAGACTACACCTTCTCCTTCTCCTTCTTCTACTTCTTCTGATTCACCCTCCAGACTTCACCTTCTCCTTCTCCTTCTTCTGTTTCTTCTGATTCACCCTCCAGACTTCACCTTCTCCTTCTCCTTCTTCTACTACTTCTGATTCACCCTCCAGACTTCACCTTCTCCTTCTCCTTCTTCTACTTCTTCTGATTCACCCTCCAGACTTCATCTTCTCCTTCTCCTTCTTCTGCTTCTTCTGATTCACCCTCCAGACTTCACCTTCTCCTTCTCCTTTTTCTGCTTCTTCTGATTCACCCTCCAGACTTCACCTTCTCCTTCTCCTTCTTCTACTTCTTCTGATTCACCCTCCAGACTTCACCTTCTCCTTCTCCTTCTTCTACTTCTTCTGATTCACCCTCCAGTCTTCACCTTCTCCTTCTCCTTCTTCTGTTTCTTCTGCTTCACCCTCCAGACTTCACCTTCTCCTTCTCTTTCTTCTGCTTCTTCTGATTCACCCTCCAGACTTCACCTTCTCCTTCTCCTTCTTCTGATTCTTCTGATTCACCCTCCAGACTTCACCTTCTCCTTCTCCTTATTCTGCTTCTTCTGATTCACCCTCCAGACTTCACCTTCTCCTACTCCTTATTCTGCTTCTTCTGATTCACCCTCCAGACTTCACCTTCTCCTTCTCCTTCCTTTGCTTCTTCTGATTCACCCTCCAGACTTCACCTTCTCCTTCTCCTTCTTCTGATTCTTCTGATTCACCCTCCAGACTTCACCTTCTCCTTATCCATCTTCTGCTTCTTCCGATTCACCCTCCTGACTTCACCTTCTCCTTCTCCTTCTTCTACTTCTTCTGATTCACCCTCCTGACTTCACCTTCTCCTTCTCCATCTTCTACTTCTTCTGCTTCACCCTCCAGACTTCAACTTCTCCTTCTCCTTCTTCTACTTCTTCTGATTCACCCTCCAGACTTCACCTTCTCCTTCTCCTTCTTCTGCTTCTTCTGATTCACCCTCCAGACTTCACCTTCTCCTTCTCCTTCTTCTGATTCTTCTGATTCACCCTCCAGACTTCACCTTCTCCTTATCCATCTTCTGCTTCTTCCGATTCACCCTCCTGACTTCACCTTCTCCTTCTCCTTCTTCTACTTCTTCTGATTCACCCTCCTGACTTCACCTTCTCCTTCTCCATCTTCTACTTCTTCTGCTTCACCCTCCAGACTTCAACTTCTCCTTCTCCTTCTTCTACTTCTTCTGATTCACCCTCCAGACTTCACCTTCTCCTTCTCCTTCTTCTGCTTCTTCTGATTCACCCTCCAGACTTCACCTTCTCCTTCTCCTTCTTCTGCTTCTTCTGATTCACCCTCCAGACTTCACCTTCTCCTTCTCCTTCTTCTACTTCTTCTGATTCACCCTCCAGACTTCACCTTCTCCTTCTCCTTCTTCTGCTTCTTCTGATTCACCCTCCAGACTTCACCTTCTCCTTCTCCTTCGTCTACTTCTTCTGATTCACCCTCCAGACTACACCTTCTCCTTCTCCTTCTTCTACTTCTTCTGATTCACCCTCCGGACTTCACCTTCTCCTTCTCCTTCTTCTGTTTCTTCTGATTCTCCCTCCAGACTTCATCTTCTCCTTCTCCTTCTTCTACTTCTTCTGATTCACCCTCCAGACTTCACCTTCTCCTTCTCCTTCTTCTACTTCTTCTGATTCACCCTCCAGACGTCACCTTCTCCTTCTCCTTCTTCTGCTTCTTCTGATTCACCCTCCAGACTTCACCTTCTCCTTCTCCTTCTTCTGCTTCTTCTGATTCACCCTCCAGACTTCACCTTCTCCTTCTCCTTCTTCTACTTCTTCTGATTCACCCTCCAGACTTCACCTTCTCCTTCTCCTTCTTCTGCTTCTTCTGATTCACCCTCCAGACTTCACCTTCTCCTTCTCCTTCGTCTACTTCTTCTGATTCACCCTCCAGACTACACCTTCTCCTTCTCCTTCTTCTACTTCTTCTGATTCACCCTCCGGACTTCACCTTCTCCTTCTCCTTCTTCTGTTTCTTCTGATTCTCCCTCCAGACTTCATCTTCTCCTTCTCCTTCTTCTACTTCTTCTGATTCACCCTCCAGACTTCACCTTCTCCTTCTCCTTCTTCTACTTCTTCTGATTCACCCTCCAGACTACACCTTCTCCTTCTCCTTCTTCTACTTCTTCTGATTCACCCTCCAGACTTCACCTTCTCCTTCTCCTTCTTCTGTTTCTTCTGATTCACCCTCCAGACTTCACCTTCTCCTTCTCCTTCTTCTACTACTTCTGATTCACCCTCCAGACTTCACCTTCTCCTTATCCTTCTTCTACTTCTTCTGATTCACCCTCCAGACTTCATCTTCTCCTTCTCCTTCTTCTGCTTCTTCTGATTCACCCTCCAGACTTCACCTTCTCCTTCTCCTTTTTCTGCTTCTTCTGATTCACCCTCCAGACTTCACCTTCTCCTTCTCCTTCTTCTACTTCTTCTGATTCACCCTCCAGACTTCACCTTCTCCTTCTCCTTCTTCTACTTCTTCTGATTCACCCTCCAGTCTTCACCTTCTCCTTCTCCTTCTTCTGTTTCTTCTGCTTCACCCTCCAGACTTCACCTTCTCCTTCTCTTTCTTCTGCTTCTTCTGATTCACCCTCCAGACTTCACCTTCTCCTTCTCCTTCTTCTGATTCTTCTGATTCACCCTCCAGACTTCACCTTCTCCTTCTCCTTATTCTGCTTCTTCTGATTCACCCTCCAGACTTCACCTTCTCCTACTCCTTATTCTGCTTCTTCTGATTCACCCTCCAGACTTCACCTTCTCCTTCTCCTTCCTTTGCTTCTTCTGATTCACCCTCCAGACTTCACCTTCTCCTTCTCCTTCTTCTGATTCTTCTGATTCACCCTCCAGACTTCACCTTCTCCTTATCCATCTTCTGCTTCTTCCGATTCACCCTCCTGACTTCACCTTCTCCTTCTCCTTCTTCTACTTCTTCTGATTCACCCTCCTGACTTCACCTTCTCCTTCTCCATCTTCTACTTCTTCTGCTTCACCCTCCAGACTTCAACTTCTCCTTCTCCTTCTTCTACTTCTTCTGATTCACCCTCCAGACTTCACCTTCTCCTTCTCCTTCTTCTGCTTCTTCTGATTCACCCTCCAGACTTCACCTTCTCCTTCTCCTTCTTCTGCTTCTTCTGATTCACCCTCCAGACTTCACCTTCTCCTTCTCCTTCTTCTACTTCTTCTGATTCACCCTCCAGACTTCACCTTCTCCTTCTCCTTCTTCTGCTTCTTCTGATTCACCCTCCAGACTTCACCTTCTCCTTCTCCTTCGTCTACTTCTTCTGATTCACCCTCCAGACTACACCTTCTCCTTCTCCTTCTTCTACTTCTTCTGATTCACCCTCCGGACTTCACCTTCTCCTTCTCCTTCTTCTGTTTCTTCTGATTCTCCCTCCAGACTTCATCTTCTCCTTCTCCTTCTTCTACTTCTTCTGATTCACCCTCCAGACTTCACCTTCTCCTTCTCCTTCTTCTACTTCTTCTGATTCACCCTCCAGACTTCATCTTCTCCTTCTCCTTCTTCTACTTCTTCTGATTCACCCTCCAGACTTCACCTTCTCCTTCTCCTTCTTCTGCTTCTTCTGATTCACACTCCAGACTTCACCTTCTCCTTCTCCTTATTCTGCTTCTTCTGATTCACCCTCCAGACTTCACCTTCTCCTTCTCCTTCTTCTACTTCTTCTGATTCACCATCCAGACTTCACCTTCTCCTTCTCCTTCTTCTGCTTCTTCTGATTCACCCTCCAGACTTCACCTTCTCCTTCTCCTTCGTCTACTTCTTCTGATTCACCCTCCAGACTACACCTTCTCCTTCTCCTTCTTCTACTTCTTCTGATTCACCCTCCAGACTTCACCTTCTCCTTCTCCTTCTTCTCTTTCTTCTGATTCACCCTCCAGACTTCATCTTCTCCTTCTCCTTCTTCTACTTCTTCTGATTCACCCTCCAGACTTCACCTTCTCCTTCTCCTTCTTCTACTTCTTCTGATTCACCCTCCAGACTTCATCTTCTCCTTCTCCTTCTTCTACTTCTTCTGATTCACCCTCCAGACTTCACCTTCTCCTTCTCCTTCTTCTGCTTCTTCTGATTCACCCTCCAGACTTCACCTTCTCCTTCTCCTTATTCTGCTTCTTCTGATTCACCATCCAGACTTCACCTTCTCCTTCTCCTTCTTCTGCTTCTTCTGATTCACCCTCCAGACTTCACCTTCTCCTTCTCCTTCTTCTGCTTCTTCTGATTCACCCTCCAGACTTCACCTTCTCCTTCTCCTTCTTCTACTTCTTCTGATTCACCCTCCAGACTTCACCTTCTCCTTCTCCTTCTTCTGCTTCTTCTGATTCACCCTCCAGACTTCACCTTCTCCTTCTCCTTCGTCTACTTCTTCTGATTCACCCTCCAGACTACACCTTCTCCTTCTCCTTCTTCTACATCTTCTGATTCACCCTCCAGACTTCACCTTCTCCTTCTCCTTCTTCTGTTTCTTCTGATTCACCCTCCAGACTTCATCTTCTCCTTCTCCTTCTTCTACTTCTTCTGATTCTCCCTCCAGACTTCACCTTCTCCTTCTCCTTCTTCTACTTCTTCTGATTCACCCTCCAGACTTCATCTTCTCCTTCTCCTTCTTCTGCTTCTTCTGATTCACCCTCCAGACTTCACCTTCTCCTTCTCCTTCTTCTGCTTCTTCTGATTCACCCTCCAGACTTCAACTTCTCCTTCTCCTTCTTCTACTTCTTCTGATTCACCCTCCAGACTTCACCTTCTCCTTCTCCTTCTTCTACTTCTTCTGATTCACCCTCCAGTCTTCACCTTCTCCTTCTCCTTCTTCTGTTTCTTCTGCTTCACCCTCCAGACTTCACCTTCTCCTTCTCTTTCTTCTGCTTCTTCTGATTCACCCTCCAGACTTCACCTTCTCCTTCTCCTTCTTCTGATTCTTCTGATTCACCCTCCAGACTTCACCTTCTCCTTCTCCTTCTTCTGCTTCTTCTGATTCACCCTCCTGACTTCACCTTCTCCTTCTCCTTCTTCTACTTCTTCTGATTCACCCTCCTGACTTCACCTTCTTCTTCTCCTTCTTCTACTTCTTCTGCTTCACCCTCCAGACTTCACCTTCTCCTTCTCCTTCTTCTACTTCTTCTGATTCACCCTCCAGACTTCACCTTCTCCTTCTCCTTCTTCTGCTTCTTCTGATTCACCCTCCAGACTTCACCTTCTCATTCTCCTTCTTCTGCTTCTTCTGCTGCGCCCTCCAGACTTCACCTTCTCCTTCTCCTTCTGCTTCTTCTGCTTCACACTCCAGACTTCACCTTCTCCTTCTCCTTCTTCTGCTTCTTCTGCTGCGTCCTCCAGGCTTCACCTTCTCCTTCTCCTTCTTCTGCTTCTTCTGCTTCACCGTCCTGACTTCACCTTCTCCTTCTCCTTCTTCTACTTCTTCTGCTACACCCCCCTGACTTCACCTGCTCCTTCTCCTTCTTCTGCTTCTTCTGATTCACCCTCCTAACTTCACCTTCTCCTTCTCCTTCTTCTGCTTCTTCTGATTCACCCTCCTGACTTCACCTTCTCCTTCTCCTTCTTCTGCTTCTTCTGATTCACCCTCCAGACTTCATCTTCTCCTTCTCCTTCTTCTGCTTCTTCTGATTCACCCTCCAGACTTCACCTTCTCCTTCTCCTTCTTCTGCTTCTTCTGATTCACCCTCCAGACCTCACCTTCTCCTTCTCCTTCTTCTACTTCTTCTGATTCACCCTCCAGACTTCATCTTCTCCTTCTCCTTCTTCTGCTTCTTCTGATTCACCCTCCAGACTTCACCTTCTCCTTCTCCTTCTTCTGCTTCTTCTGATTCACCCTCCAGACTTCACCTTCTCCTTCTCCTTCTTCTACTTCTTCTGATTCACCCTCCAGACTTCACCTTCTCCTTCTCCTTCTTCTACTTCTTCTGATTCACCCTCCAGTCTTCACCTTCTCCTTCTCCTTCTTCTGTTTCTTCTGCTTCACCCTCCAGACTTCACCTTCTCCTTCTCTTTCTTCTGCTTCTTCTGCTTCACCCTCCAGACTTCACCTTCTCCTTCTCCTTCTTCTGATTCTTCTGATTCACCCTCCAGACTTCACCTTCTCTATCTCCTTCTTCTGCTTCTTCTGATTCACCCTCCTGACTTCACCTTCTCCTTCTCCTTCTTCTACTTCTTCTGATTCACCCTCCTGACTTCACCTTCTCCTTCTCCTTCTTCTACTTCTTCTGCTTCACCCTCCAGACTTCACCTTCTCCTTCTCCTTCTTCTACTTCTTCTGATTCACCCTCCAGACTTCACCTTCTCCTTCTCCTTCTTCTGCTTCTTCTGATTCACCCTCCAGACTTCACCTTCTCCTTCTCCTTATTCTGCTTCTTCTGATTCACCCTCCAGACTTCACCTTCTCCTTCTCCTTCTTCTGCTTCTTCTGATTCACCCTCCAGACTTCACCTTCTCCTTCTCCTTCTTCTGCTTCTTCTGATTCACCCTCCAGACTTCACCTTCTCCTTCTCCTTCTTCTGCTTCTTCTGATTCACCCTCCAGACTTCACCTTCTCCTTCTCCTTCTTCTACTTCTTCTGATTCACCCTCCAGACTTCACCTTCTCCTTCTCCTTCTTCTGCTTCTTCTGATTCATCCTCCAGACTTCACCTTCTCCTTATCCTTCGTCTACTTCTTCTGATTCACCCTCCAGACTACACCTTCTCCTTCTCCTTCTTCTACATCTTCTGATTCACCCTCCAGACTTCACCTTCTCCTTCTCCTTCTTCTGTTTCTTCTGATTCACCCTCCAGACTTCATCTTCTCCTTCTCCTTCTTCTCCTTCTTCTGATTCACCCTCCAGACTTCACCTTCTCCTTCTCCTTCTTCTACTTCTTCTGATTCACCCTCCAGACTTCACCTTCTCCTTCTCCTTCGTCTACTTCTTCTGATTCACCCTCCAGACTACACCTTCTCCTTCTCCTTCTTCTACTTCTTCTGATTCACCCTCCAGACTTCACCTTCTCCTTCTCCTTCTTCTGTTTCTTCTGATTCACCCTCCAGACTTCACCTTCTCCTTCTCCTTCTTCTACTACTTCTGATTCACCCTCCAGACTTCACCTTCTCCTTCTCCTTCTTCTACTTCTTCTGATTCACCCTCCAGACTTCATCTTCTCCTTCTCCTTCTTCTGCTTCTTCTGATTCACCCTCCAGACTTCACCTTCTCCTTCTCCTTTTTCTGCTTCTTCTGATTCACCCTCCAGACTTCACCTTCTCCTTCTCCTTCTTCTACTTCTTCTGATTCACCCTCCAGACTTCACCTTCTCCTTCTCCTTCTTCTACTTCTTCTGATTCACCCTCCAGTCTTCACCTTCTCCTTCTCCTTCTTCTGTTTCTTCTGCTTCACCCTCCAGACTTCACCTTCTCCTTCTCCTTCTTCTGCTTCTTCTGATTCACCCTCCAGACTTCATCTTCTCCTTCTCCTTCTTCTGCTTCTTCTGATTCACCCTCCAGACTTCACCTTCTCCTTCTCCTTCTTCTGCTTCTTCTGATTCACCCTCCAGACCTCACCTTCTCCTTCTCCTTCTTCTACATCTTCTGATTCACCCTCCAGACTTCACCTTCTCCTTCTCCTTCTTCTGTTTCTTCTGATTCACCCTCCAGACTTCATCTTCTCCTTCTCCTTCTTCTACTTCTTCTGATTCACCCTCCAGACTTCACCTTCTCCTTCTCCTTCTTCTACTTCTTCTGATTCACCCTCCAGACTTCACCTTCTCCTTCTCCTTCGTCTACTTCTTCTGATTCACCCTCCAGACTACACCTTCTCCTTCTCCTTCTTCTACTTCTTCTGATTCACCCTCCAGACTTCACCTTCTCCTTCTCCTTCTTCTGTTTCTTCTGATTCACCCTCCAGACTTCACCTTCTCCTTCTCCTTCTTCTACTACTTCTGATTCACCCTCCAGACTTCACCTTCTCCTTCTCCTTCTTCTACTTCTTCTGATTCACCCTCCAGTCTTCACCTTCTCCTTCTCCTTCTTCTGTTTCTTCTGCTCCACCCTCCAGACTTCACCTTCTCCTTCTCTTTCTTCTGCTTCTTCTGCTTCACCCTCCAGACTTCACCTTCTCCTTCTCCTTCTTCTGATTCTTCTGATTCACCCTCCAGACTTCACCTTCTCTATCTCCTTCTTCTGCTTCTTCTGATTCACCCTCCTGACTTCACCTTCTCCTTCTCCTTCTTCTACTTCTTCTGATTCACCCTCCTGACTTCACCTTCTCCTTCTCCTTCTTCTACTTCTTCTGCTTCACCCTCCAGACTTCACCTTCTCCTTCTCCTTCTTCTACTTCTTCTGATTCACCCTCCAGACTTCACCTTCTCCTTCTCCTTCTTCTGCTTCTTCTGATTCACCCTCCAGACTTCACCTTCTCCTTCTCCTTATTCTGCTTCTTCTGATTCACCCTCCAGACTTCACCTTCTCCTTCTCCTTCTTCTGCTTCTTCTGATTCACCCTCCAGACTTCACCTTCTCCTTCTCCTTCTTCTGCTTCTTCTGATTCACCCTCCAGACTTCACCTTCTCCTTCTCCTTCTTCTGCTTCTTCTGATTCACCCTCCAGACTTCACCTTCTCCTTCTCCTTCTTCTACTTCTTCTGATTCACCCTCCAGACTTCACCTTCTCCTTCTCCTTCTTCTTCTTCTTCTGATTCATCCTCCAGACTTCACCTTCTCCTTATCCTTCGTCTACTTCTTCTGATTCACCCTCCAGACTACACCTTCTCCTTCTCCTTCTTCTACATCTTCTGATTCACCCTCCAGACTTCACCTTCTCCTTCTCCTTCTTCTGTTTCTTCTGATTCACCCTCCAGACTTCATCTTCTCCTTCTCCTTCTTCTACTTCTTCTGATTCACCCTCCAGACTTCACCTTCTCCTTCTCCTTCTTCTACTTCTTCTGATTCACCCTCCAGACTTCACCTTCTCCTTCTCCTTCGTCTACTTCTTCTGATTCACCCTCCAGACTACACCTTCTCCTTCTCCTTCTTCTACTTCTTCTGATTCACCCTCCAGACTTCACCTTCTCCTTCTCCTTCTTCTGTTTCTTCTGATTCACCCTCCAGACTTCACCTTCTCCTTCTCCTTCTTCTACTACTTCTGATTCACCCTCCAGACTTCACCTTCTCCTTCTCCTTCTTCTACTTCTTCTGATTCACCCTCCAGACTTCATCTTCTCCTTCTCCTTCTTCTGCTTCTTCTGATTCACCCTCCAGACTTCACCTTCTCCTTCTCCTTTTTCTGCTTCTTCTGATTCACCCTCCAGACTTCACCTTCTCCTTCTCCTTCTTCTACTTCTTCTGATTCACCCTCCAGACTTCACCTTCTCCTTCTCCTTCTTCTACTTCTTCTGATTCACCCTCCAGTCTTCACCTTCTCCTTCTCCTTCTTCTGTTTCTTCTGCTTCACCCTCCAGACTTCACCTTCTCCTTCTCTTTCTTCTGCTTCTTCTGATTCACCCTCCAGACTTCGCCTTCTCCTTCTCCTTCTTCTGATTCTTCTGATTCACCCTCCAGACTTCACCTTCTCCTTCTCCTTATTCTGCTTCTTCTGATTCACCCTCCAGACTTCACCTTCTCCTACTCCTTATTCTGCTTCTTCTGATTCACCCTCCAGACTTCACCTTCTCCTTCTCCTTCCTTTGCTTCTTCTGATTCACCCTCCAGACTTCACCTTCTCCTTCTCCTTCTTCTGATTCTTCTGATTCACCCTCCAGACTTCACCTTCTCCTTATCCATCTTCTGCTTCTTCCGATTCACCCTCCTGACTTCACCTTCTCCTTCTCCTTCTTCTACTTCTTCTGATTCACCCTCCTGACTTCACCTTCTCCTTCTCCATCTTCTACTTCTTCTGCTTCACCCTCCAGACTTCAACTTCTCCTTCTCCTTCTTCTACTTCTTCTGATTCACCCTCCAGACTTCACCTTCTCCTTCTCCTTCTTCTGCTTCTTCTGATTCACCCTCCAGACTTCACCTTCTCCTTCTCCTTCTTCTGCTTCTTCTGATTCACCCTCCAGACTTCACCTTCTCCTTCTCCTTCTTCTACTTCTTCTGATTCACCCTCCAGACTTCACCTTCTCCTTCTCCTTCTTCTGCTTCTTCTGATTCACCCTCCAGACTTCACCTTCTCCTTCTCCTTCGTCTACTTCTTCTGATTCACCCTCCAGACTACACCTTCTCCTTCTCCTTCTTCTACTTCTTCTGATTCACCCTCCGGACTTCACCTTCTCCTTCTCCTTCTTCTGTTTCTTCTGATTCTCCCTCCAGACTTCATCTTCTCCTTCTCCTTCTTCTACTTCTTCTGATTCACCCTCCAGACTTCACCTTCTCCTTCTCCTTCTTCTACTTCTTCTGATTCACCCTCCAGACTTCATCTTCTCCTTCTCCTTCTTCTACTTCTTCTGATTCACCCTCCAGACTTCACCTTCTCCTTCTCCTTCTTCTGCTTCTTCTGATTCACACTCCAGACTTCACCTTCTCCTTCTCCTTATTCTGCTTCTTCTGATTCACCCTCCAGACTTCACCTTCTCCTTCTCCTTCTTCTACTTCTTCTGATTCACCATCCAGACTTCACCTTCTCCTTCTCCTTCTTCTGCTTCTTCTGATTCACCCTCCAGACTTCACCTTCTCCTTCTCCTTCGTCTACTTCTTCTGATTCACCCTCCAGACTACACCTTCTCCTTCTCCTTCTTCTACTTCTTCTGATTCACCCTCCAGACTTCACCTTCTCCTTCTCCTTCTTCTCTTTCTTCTGATTCACCCTCCAGACTTCATCTTCTCCTTCTCCTTCTTCTACTTCTTCTGATTCACCCTCCAGACTTCACCTTCTCCTTCTCCTTCTTCTACTTCTTCTGATTCACCCTCCAGACTTCATCTTCTCCTTCTCCTTCTTCTACTTCTTCTGATTCACCCTCCAGACTTCACCTTCTCCTTCTCCTTCTTCTGCTTCTTCTGATTCACCCTCCAGACTTCACCTTCTCCTTCTCCTTATTCTGCTTCTTCTGATTCACCATCCAGACTTCACCTTCTCCTTCTCCTTCTTCTGCTTCTTCTGATTCACCCTCCAGACTTCACCTTCTCCTTCTCCTTCTTCTGCTTCTTCTGATTCACCCTCCAGACTTCACCTTCTCCTTCTCCTTCTTCTACTTCTTCTGATTCACCCTCCAGACTTCACCTTCTCCTTCTCCTTCTTCTGCTTCTTCTGATTCACCCTCCAGACTTCACCTTCTCCTTCTCCTTCGTCTACTTCTTCTGATTCACCCTCCAGACTACACCTTCTCCTTCTCCTTCTTCTACATCTTCTGATTCACCCTCCAGACTTCACCTTCTCCTTCTCCTTCTTCTGTTTCTTCTGATTCACCCTCCAGACTTCATCTTCTCCTTCTCCTTCTTCTACTTCTTCTGATTCTCCCTCCAGACTTCACCTTCTCCTTCTCCTTCTTCTACTTCTTCTGATTCACCCTCCAGACTTCATCTTCTCCTTCTCCTTCTTCTGCTTCTTCTGATTCACCCTCCAGACTTCACCTTCTCCTTCTCCTTCTTCTGCTTCTTCTGATTCACCCTCCAGACTTCAACTTCTCCTTCTCCTTCTTCTACTTCTTCTGATTCACCCTCCAGACTTCACCTTCTCCTTCTCCTTCTTCTACTTCTTCTGATTCACCCTCCAGTCTTCACCTTCTCCTTCTCCTTCTTCTGTTTCTTCTGCTTCACCCTCCAGACTTCACCTTCTCCTTCTCTTTCTTCTGCTTCTTCTGATTCACCCTCCAGACTTCACCTTCTCCTTCTCCTTCTTCTGATTCTTCTGATTCACCCTCCAGACTTCACCTTCTCCTTCTCCTTCTTCTGCTTCTTCTGATTCACCCTCCTGACTTCACCTTCTCCTTCTCCTTCTTCTACTTCTTCTGATTCACCCTCCTGACTTCACCTTCTTCTTCTCCTTCTTCTACTTCTTCTGCTTCACCCTCCAGACTTCACCTTCTCCTTCTCCTTCTTCTACTTCTTCTGATTCACCCTCCAGACTTCACCTTCTCCTTCTCCTTCTTCTGCTTCTTCTGATTCACCCTCCAGACTTCACCTTCTCATTCTCCTTCTTCTGCTTCTTCTGCTGCGCCCTCCAGACTTCACCTTCTCCTTCTCCTTCTGCTTCTTCTGCTTCACACTCCAGACTTCACCTTCTCCTTCTCCTTCTTCTGCTTCTTCTGCTGCGTCCTCCAGGCTTCACCTTCTCCTTCTCCTTCTTCTGCTTCTTCTGCTTCACCGTCCTGACTTCACCTTCTCCTTCTCCTTCTTCTACTTCTTCTGCTACACCCCCCTGACTTCACCTGCTCCTTCTCCTTCTTCTGCTTCTTCTGATTCACCCTCCTAACTTCACCTTCTCCTTCTCCTTCTTCTGCTTCTTCTGATTCACCCTCCTGACTTCACCTTCTCCTTCTCCTTCTTCTGCTTCTTCTGATTCACCCTCCAGACTTCATCTTCTCCTTCTCCTTCTTCTGCTTCTTCTGATTCACCCTCCAGACTTCACCTTCTCCTTCTCCTTCTTCTGCTTCTTCTGATTCACCCTCCAGACCTCACCTTCTCCTTCTCCTTCTTCTACTTCTTCTGATTCACCCTCCAGACTTCATCTTCTCCTTCTCCTTCTTCTGCTTCTTCTGATTCACCCTCCAGACTTCACCTTCTCCTTCTCCTTCTTCAGCTTCTTCTGATTCACCCTCCAGACTTCACCTTCTCCTTCTCCTTCTTCTACTTCTTCTGATTCACCCTCCAGACTTCACCTTCTCCTTCTCCTTCTTCTACTTCTTCTGATTCACCCTCCAGTCTTCACCTTCTCCTTCTCCTTCTTCTGTTTCTTCTGCTTCACCCTCCAGACTTCACCTTCTCCTTTTCTTTCTTCTGCTTCTTCTGCTTCACCCTCCAGACTTCACCTTCTCCTTCTCCTTCTTCTGATTCTTCTGATTCACCCTCCAGACTTCACCTTCTCTATCTCCTTCTTCTGCTTCTTCTGATTCACCCTCCTGACTTCACCTTCTCCTTCTCCTTCTTCTACTTCTTCTGATTCACCCTCCTGACTTCACCTTCTCCTTCTCCTTCTTCTACTTCTTCTGCTTCACCCTCCAGACTTCACCTTCTCCTTCTCCTTCTTCTACTTCTTCTGATTCACCCTCCAGACTTCACCTTCTCCTTCTCCTTCTTCTGCTTCTTCTGATTCACCCTCCAGACTTCACCTTCTCCTTCTCCTTATTCTGCTTCTTCTGATTCACCCTCCAGACTTCACCTTCTCCTTCTCCTTCTTCTGCTTCTTCTGATTCACCCTCCAGACTTCACCTTCTCCTTCTCCTTCTTCTGCTTCTTCTGATTCACCCTCCAGACTTCACCTTCTCCTTCTCCTTCTTCTGCTTCTTCTGATTCACCCTCCAGACTTCACCTTCTCCTTCTCCTTCTTCTACTTCTTCTGATTCACCCTCCAGACTTCACCTTCTCCTTCTCCTTCTTCTGCTTCTTCTGATTCATCCTCCAGACTTCACCTTCTCCTTATCCTTCGTCTACTTCTTCTGATTCACCCTCCAGACTACACCTTCTCCTTCTCCTTCTTCTACATCTTCTGATTCACCCTCCAGACTTCACCTTCTCCTTCTCCTTCTTCTGTTTCTTCTGATTCACCCTCCAGACTTCATCTTCTCCTTCTCCTTCTTCTACTTCTTCTGATTCACCCTCCAGACTTCACCTTCTCCTTCTCCTTCTTCTACTTCTTCTGATTCACCCTCGAGACTTCATCTTCTCCTTCTCCTTCTTCTGCTTCTTCTGATTCACCCTCCAGACTTCACCTTCTCCTTCTCCTTCTTCTGCTTCTTCTGATTCACCCTCCAGACTTCAACTTCTCCTTCTCCTTCTTCTACTTCTTCTGATTCACCCTCCAGACTTCACCTTCTCCTTCTCCTTCTTCTACTTCTTCTGATTCACCCTCCAGTCTTCACCTTCTCCTTCTCCTTCTTCTGTTTCTTCTGCTTCACCCTCCAGACTTCACCTTCTCCTTCTCTTTCTTCTGCTTCTTCTGATTCACCCTCCAGACTTCACCTTCTCCTTCTCCTTCTTCTGATTCTTCTGATTCACCCTCCAGACTTCACCTTCTCCTTCTCCTTCTTCTGCTTCTTCTGATTCACCCTCCTGACTTCACCTTCTCCTTCTCCTTCTTCTACTTCTTCTGATTCACCCTCCTGACTTCACCTTCTCCTTCTCCTTCTTCTACTTCTTCTGCTTCAACCTCCAGACTTCACCTTCTCCTTCTCCTTCTTCTACTTCTTCTGATTCACCCTCCAGACTTCACCTTCTCCTTCTCCTTCTTCTGCTTCATCTGATTCACCCTCCATACTTCACCTTCTCATTCTCCTTCTTCTGCTTCTTCTGCTGCGCCCTCCAGACTTCACCTTCTCCTTCTCCTTCTTCTGCTTCTTCTGCTTCACACTCCAGACTTCACCTTCTCCTTCTCCTTCTTCTGCTTCTTCTGCTGTGCCCTCCAGGCTTCACCTTCTCCTTCTCCTTCTTCTGCTTCTTCTGCTTCACCGTCCTGACTTCACCTTCTCCTTCTCCTTCTTCTACTTCTTCTGCTACACCCCCCTGACTTCACCTGCTCCTTCTCCTTCTTCTGCTTCTTCTGATTCACCCTCCTAACTTCACCTTCTCCTTCTCCTTCTTCTGCTTCTTCTGATTCACCCTCCTGACTTCACCTTCTCCTTCTCCTTCTTCTGCTTCATCTGATTCACCCTCCAGACTTCATCTTCTCCTTCTCCTTCTTCTGCTTCTTCTGATTCACCCTCCAGACTTCACCTTCTCCTTCTCCTTCTTCTGCTTCTTCTGATTCACCCTCCAGACCTCACCTTCTCCTTCTCCTTCTTCTACTTCTTCTGATTCACCCTCCAGACATCATCTTCTCCTTCTCCTTCTTCTGCTTCTTCTGATTCACCCTCCAGACTTCACCTTCTCCTTCTCCTTCTTCTGCTTCTTCTGATTCACCCTCCAGACTTCACCTTCTCCTTCTCCTTCTTCTACTTCTTCTGATTCACCCTCCAGACTTCACCTTCTCCCTCTCCTTCTTCTACTTCTTCTGATTCACCCTCCAGTCTTCACCTTCTCCTTCTCCTTCTTCTGTTTCTTCTGCTTCACCCTCCAGACTTCACCTTCTCCTTCTCTTTCTTCTGCTTCTTCTGCTTCACCCTCCAGACTTCACCTTCTCCTTCTCCTTCTTCTGTTTCTTCTGATTCACCCTCCAGACTTCACCTTCTCTATCTCCTTCTTCTGCTTCTTCTGATTCACCCTCCTGACTTCACCTTCTCCTTCTCCTTCTTCTACTTCTTCTGATTCACCCTCCTGACTTCACCTTCTCCTTCTCCTTCTTCTACTTCTTCTGCTTCACCCTCCAGACTTCACCTTCTCCTTCTCCTTCTTCTACTTCTTCTGATTCACCCTCCAGACTTCACCTTCTCCTTCTCCTTCTTCTGCTTCTTCTGATTCACCCTCCAGACTTCACCTTCTCCTTCTCCTTATTCTGCTTCTTCTGATTCACCCTCCAGACTTCACCTTCTCATTCTCCTTCTTCTGCTTCTTCTGATTCACCCTCCAGATTTCACCTTCTCCTTCTCCTTCTTCTGCTTCTTCTGATTCACCCTCCAGACTTCACCTTCTCCTTCTCCTTCTTCTGCTTCATCTGATTCACCCTCCAGACTTCACCTTCTCCTTCTCCTTCTTCTACTTCTTCTGATTCACCCTCCAGACTTCACCTTCTCCTTCTCCTTCTTCTACTTCTTCTGATTCACCCTCCTGACTTCACCTTCTCCTTCTCCTTCTTCTACATCTTCTGATTCACCCTCCTGACTTCACCTTCTCCTTCTCCTTCTTCTTCTTCTTCTGATTCACCCTCCAGACTTCACCTTCTCCTTCTCCTTCTTCTGCTTCTTCTGATTCACCCTCCAGACTTCACCTTCTCCTTCTCCTTATTCTGCTTCTTCTGAATCACCCTCCAGACTTCTCCTTCATCTGCTTCTTCTGATTCACCCTCCAGACTTCACCTTCTCCTTCTCCTTCTTCTGCTTCTTCTGATTCACCCTCCAGACTTCACCTTCACCTTCTCCTTCTTCTACTTCTTCTGATTCACCCTCCAGACTTCACCTTCTCCATCTCCTTCTTCTGCTTCTTCTGATTCACCCTCCAGACTTCACCTTCTCCTTCTCCTTCGTCTACTTCTTCTGATTCACCCTCCAGACTTCACCTTCTCCTTCTCCTTCTTCTGCTTCTTCTGATTCACCCTCCAGACTTCACCTTCTCCTTCTCCTTCTTCTACTTCTTCTGATTCACCCTCCAGACTTCACCTTCTCCTTCTCTTTCTTCTGCTTCTTCTGATTCACCATCCAGACTTCACCTTCTCCTTCTCCTTCTTCTGATTCTTCTGATTCACCCTCCAGACTTCACCTTCTCCTTCTCCTTCTTCTGCTTCTTCTGATTCACCCTCCAGACTTCACCTTCTCCTTCTCCTTCTTCTACTTCTTCTGATTCACCCTCCAGACTTCACCTTCTCCATCTCCTTCTTCTGCTTGTTCTGATTCACCCTCCAGACTTCACCTTCTCCTTCTCCTTCGTCTACTTCATCTGATTCACCCTCCAGACTACACCTTCTCCTTCTCCTTCTTCTACTTCTTCTGATTCACCCTCCAGACTTCACCTTCTCCTTCTCCTTCTTCTGTTTCTTCTGATTCACCCTCCAGACTTCACCTTCTCCTTCTCCTTCTTCTACTACTTCTGATTCACCCTCCAGACTTCACCTTCTCCTTCTCCTTCTTCTACTTCTTCTGATTCACCCTCCAGACTTCATTTTCTCCTTCTCCTTCTTCTGCTTCTTCTGATTCACCCTCCAGACTTCACCTTCTCCTTCTCCTTCTTCTGCTTCTTCTGATTCACCCTCCAGACTTCACCTTCTCCTTCTCCTTCTTCTACTTCTTCTGATTCACCCTCCAGACTTCACCTTCTCCTTCTCCTTCTTCTACTTCTTCTGATTCACCCTCCAGACTTCATCTTCTCCTTCTCCTTCTTCTGCTTCTTCTGATTCACCCTCCAGACTTCACCTTCTCCTTCTCCTTCTTCTGCTTCTTCTGATTCACCCTCCAGACTTCAACTTCTCCTTCTCCTTCTTCTACTTCTTCTGATTCACCCTCCAGACTTCACCTTCTCCTTCTCCTTCTTCTACTTCTTCTGATTCACCCTCCAGTCTTCACCTTCTCCTTCTCCTTCTTCTGTTTCTTCTGCTTCACCCTCCAGACTTCACCTTCTCCTTCTCTTTCTTCTGCTTCTTCTGATTCACCCTCCAGACTTCACCTTCTCCTTCTCCTTCTTCTGATTCTTCTGATTCACCCTCCAGACTTCACCTTCTCCTTCTCCTTCTTCTGCTTCTTCTGATTCACACTCCTGACTTCACCTTCTCCTTCTGCTTCTTCTACTTCTTCTGATTCACCCTCCTGACTTCACCTTCTCCTTCTCCTTCTTCTACTTCTTCTGCTTCACCCTCCAGACTTCACCTTCTCCTTCTCCTTCTTCTACTTCTTCTGATTCACCCTCCAGACTTCACCTTCTCCTTCTCCTTCTTCTGCTTCTTCTGATTCACCCTCCATACTTCACCTTCTCATTCTCCTTCTTCTGCTTCTTCTGCTGCGCCCTCCAGACTTCACCTTCTCCTTCTCCTTCTTCTGCTTCTTCTGCTTCACACTCCAGACTTCACCTTCTCCTTCTCCTTCTTCTGCTTCTTCTGCTGCGCCCTCCAGGCTTCCCCTTCTCCTTCTCCTTCTTCTGCTTCTTCTGCTTCACCGTCCTGACTTCACCTTCTCCTTCTCCTTCTTCTACTTCTTCTGCTACACCCCCCTGACTTCACCTGCTCCTTCTCCTTCTTCTGCTTCTTCTGATTCACCCTCCTAACTTCACCTTCTCCTTCTCCTTCTTCTGCTTCTTCTGATTCACCCTCCTGACTTCACCTTCTCCTTCTCCTTCTTCTGCTTCTTCTGATTCACCCTCCAGACTTCATCTTCTCCTTCTCCTTCTTCTGCTTCTTCTGATTCACCCTCCAGACTTCACCTTCTCCTTCTCCTTCTTCTGCTTCTTCTGATTCACCCTCCAGACCTCACCTTCTCCTTCTCCTTCTTCTACTTCTTCTGATTCACCCTCCAGACTTCAACTTCTCCTTCTCCTTCTTCTACTTCTTCTGATTCACCCTCCTGACTTCACCTTCTCCTTCTCCTTCTTCTACTTCTTCTGCTTCACCCTCCAGACTTCACCTTCTCCTTCTCCTTCTTCTACTTCTTCTGATTCACCCTCCAGACTTCACCTTCTCCTTCTCCTTCTTCTGCTTCTTCTGATTCACCCTCCAGACTTCACCTTCTCCTTCTCCTTATTCTGCTTCTTCTGATTCACCCTCCAGACTTCACCTTCTCCTTCTCCTTCTTCTGCTTCTTCTGATTCACCCTCCAGACTTCACCTTCTCCTTCTCCTTCTTCTGCTTCTTCTGATTCACCCTCCAGACTTCACCTTCTCCTTCTCCTTCTTCTGCTTCTTCTGATTCACCCTCCAGACTTCACCTTCTCCTTCTCCTTCTTCTACTTCTTCTGATTCACCCTCCAGACTTCACCTTCTCCTTCTCCTTCTTCTTCTTCTTCTGATTCATCCTCCAGACTTCACCTTCTCCTTATCCTTCGTCTACTTCTTCTGATTCACCCTCCAGACTACACCTTCTCCTTCTCCTTCTTCTACATCTTCTGATTCACCCTCCAGACTTCACCTTCTCCTTCTCCTTCTTCTGTTTCTTCTGATTCACCCTCCAGACTTCATCTTCTCCTTCTCCTTCTTCTACTTCTTCTGATTCACCCTCCAGACTTCACCTTCTCCTTCTCCTTCTTCTACTTCTTCTGATTCACCCTCCAGACTTCACCTTCTCCTTCTCCTTCGTCTACTTCTTCTGATTCACCCTCCAGACTACACCTTCTCCTTCTCCTTCTTCTACTTCTTCTGATTCACCCTCCAGACTTCACCTTCTCCTTCTCCTTCTTCTGTTTCTTCTGATTCACCCTCCAGACTTCACCTTCTCCTTCTCCTTCTTCTACTACTTCTGATTCACCCTCCAGACTTCACCTTCTCCTTCTCCTTCTTCTACTTCTTCTGATTCACCCTCCAGACTTCATCTTCTCCTTCTCCTTCTTCTGCTTCTTCTGATTCACCCTCCAGACTTCACCTTCTCCTTCTCCTTTTTCTGCTTCTTCTGATTCACCCTCCAGACTTCACCTTCTCCTTCTCCTTCTTCTACTTCTTCTGATTCACCCTCCAGACTTCACCTTCTCCTTCTCCTTCTTCTACTTCTTCTGATTCACCCTCCAGTCTTCACCTTCTCCTTCTCCTTCTTCTGTTTCTTCTGCTTCACCCTCCAGACTTCACCTTCTCCTTCTCTTTCTTCTGCTTCTTCTGATTCACCCTCCAGACTTCGCCTTCTCCTTCTCCTTCTTCTGATTCTTCTGATTCACCCTCCAGACTTCACCTTCTCCTTCTCCTTATTCTGCTTCTTCTGATTCACCCTCCAGACTTCACCTTCTCCTACTCCTTATTCTGCTTCTTCTGATTCACCCTCCAGACTTCACCTTCTCCTTCTCCTTCCTTTGCTTCTTCTGATTCACCCTCCAGACTTCACCTTCTCCTTCTCCTTCTTCTGATTCTTCTGATTCACCCTCCAGACTTCACCTTCTCCTTATCCATCTTCTGCTTCTTCCGATTCACCCTCCTGACTTCACCTTCTCCTTCTCCTTCTTCTACTTCTTCTGATTCACCCTCCTGACTTCACCTTCTCCTTCTCCATCTTCTACTTCTTCTGCTTCACCCTCCAGACTTCAACTTCTCCTTCTCCTTCTTCTACTTCTTCTGATTCACCCTCCAGACTTCACCTTCTCCTTCTCCTTCTTCTGCTTCTTCTGATTCACCCTCCAGACTTCACCTTCTCCTTCTCCTTCTTCTGCTTCTTCTGATTCACCCTCCAGACTTCACCTTCTCCTTCTCCTTCTTCTACTTCTTCTGATTCACCCTCCAGACTTCACCTTCTCCTTCTCCTTCTTCTGCTTCTTCTGATTCACCCTCCAGACTTCACCTTCTCCTTCTCCTTCGTCTACTTCTTCTGATTCACCCTCCAGACTACACCTTCTCCTTCTCCTTCTTCTACTTCTTCTGATTCACCCTCCGGACTTCACCTTCTCCTTCTCCTTCTTCTGTTTCTTCTGATTCTCCCTCCAGACTTCATCTTCTCCTTCTCCTTCTTCTACTTCTTCTGATTCACCCTCCAGACTTCACCTTCTCCTTCTCCTTCTTCTACTTCTTCTGATTCACCCTCCAGACTTCATCTTCTCCTTCTCCTTCTTCTACTTCTTCTGATTCACCCTCCAGACTTCACCTTCTCCTTCTCCTTCTTCTGCTTCTTCTGATTCACACTCCAGACTTCACCTTCTCCTTCTCCTTATTCTGCTTCTTCTGATTCACCCTCCAGACTTCACCTTCTCCTTCTCCTTCTTCTACTTCTTCTGATTCACCATCCAGACTTCACCTTCTCCTTCTCCTTCTTCTGCTTCTTCTGATTCACCCTCCAGACTTCACCTTCTCCTTCTCCTTCGTCTACTTCTTCTGATTCACCCTCCAGACTACACCTTCTCCTTCTCCTTCTTCTACTTCTTCTGATTCACCCTCCAGACTTCACCTTCTCCTTCTCCTTCTTCTCTTTCTTCTGATTCACCCTCCAGACTTCATCTTCTCCTTCTCCTTCTTCTACTTCTTCTGATTCACCCTCCAGACTTCACCTTCTCCTTCTCCTTCTTCTACTTCTTCTGATTCACCCTCCAGACTTCATCTTCTCCTTCTCCTTCTTCTACTTCTTCTGATTCACCCTCCAGACTTCACCTTCTCCTTCTCCTTCTTCTGCTTCTTCTGATTCACCCTCCAGACTTCACCTTCTCCTTCTCCTTATTCTGCTTCTTCTGATTCACCATCCAGACTTCACCTTCTCCTTCTCCTTCTTCTGCTTCTTCTGATTCACCCTCCAGACTTCACCTTCTCCTTCTCCTTCTTCTGCTTCTTCTGATTCACCCTCCAGACTTCACCTTCTCCTTCTCCTTCTTCTACTTCTTCTGATTCACCCTCCAGACTTCACCTTCTCCTTCTCCTTCTTCTGCTTCTTCTGATTCACCCTCCAGACTTCACCTTCTCCTTCTCCTTCGTCTACTTCTTCTGATTCACCCTCCAGACTACACCTTCTCCTTCTCCTTCTTCTACATCTTCTGATTCACCCTCCAGACTTCACCTTCTCCTTCTCCTTCTTCTGTTTCTTCTGATTCACCCTCCAGACTTCATCTTCTCCTTCTCCTTCTTCTACTTCTTCTGATTCTCCCTCCAGACTTCACCTTCTCCTTCTCCTTCTTCTACTTCTTCTGATTCACCCTCCAGACTTCATCTTCTCCTTCTCCTTCTTCTGCTTCTTCTGATTCACCCTCCAGACTTCACCTTCTCCTTCTCCTTCTTCTGCTTCTTCTGATTCACCCTCCAGACTTCAACTTCTCCTTCTCCTTCTTCTACTTCTTCTGATTCACCCTCCAGACTTCACCTTCTCCTTCTCCTTCTTCTACTTCTTCTGATTCACCCTCCAGTCTTCACCTTCTCCTTCTCCTTCTTCTGTTTCTTCTGCTTCACCCTCCAGACTTCACCTTCTCCTTCTCTTTCTTCTGCTTCTTCTGATTCACCCTCCAGACTTCACCTTCTCCTTCTCCTTCTTCTGATTCTTCTGATTCACCCTCCAGACTTCACCTTCTCCTTCTCCTTCTTCTGCTTCTTCTGATTCACCCTCCTGACTTCACCTTCTCCTTCTCCTTCTTCTACTTCTTCTGATTCACCCTCCTGACTTCACCTTCTTCTTCTCCTTCTTCTACTTCTTCTGCTTCACCCTCCAGACTTCACCTTCTCCTTCTCCTTCTTCTACTTCTTCTGATTCACCCTCCAGACTTCACCTTCTCCTTCTCCTTCTTCTGCTTCTTCTGATTCACCCTCCAGACTTCACCTTCTCATTCTCCTTCTTCTGCTTCTTCTGCTGCGCCCTCCAGACTTCACCTTCTCCTTCTCCTTCTGCTTCTTCTGCTTCACACTCCAGACTTCACCTTCTCCTTCTCCTTCTTCTGCTTCTTCTGCTGCGTCCTCCAGGCTTCACCTTCTCCTTCTCCTTCTTCTGCTTCTTCTGCTTCACCGTCCTGACTTCACCTTCTCCTTCTCCTTCTTCTACTTCTTCTGCTACACCCCCCTGACTTCACCTGCTCCTTCTCCTTCTTCTGCTTCTTCTGATTCACCCTCCTAACTTCACCTTCTCCTTCTCCTTCTTCTGCTTCTTCTGATTCACCCTCCTGACTTCACCTTCTCCTTCTCCTTCTTCTGCTTCTTCTGATTCACCCTCCAGACTTCATCTTCTCCTTCTCCTTCTTCTGCTTCTTCTGATTCACCCTCCAGACTTCACCTTCTCCTTCTCCTTCTTCTGCTTCTTCTGATTCACCCTCCAGACCTCACCTTCTCCTTCTCCTTCTTCTACTTCTTCTGATTCACCCTCCAGACTTCATCTTCTCCTTCTCCTTCTTCTGCTTCTTCTGATTCACCCTCCAGACTTCACCTTCTCCTTCTCCTTCTTCAGCTTCTTCTGATTCACCCTCCAGACTTCACCTTCTCCTTCTCCTTCTTCTACTTCTTCTGATTCACCCTCCAGACTTCACCTTCTCCTTCTCCTTCTTCTACTTCTTCTGATTCACCCTCCAGTCTTCACCTTCTCCTTCTCCTTCTTCTGTTTCTTCTGCTTCACCCTCCAGACTTCACCTTCTCCTTTTCTTTCTTCTGCTTCTTCTGCTTCACCCTCCAGACTTCACCTTCTCCTTCTCCTTCTTCTGATTCTTCTGATTCACCCTCCAGACTTCACCTTCTCTATCTCCTTCTTCTGCTTCTTCTGATTCACCCTCCTGACTTCACCTTCTCCTTCTCCTTCTTCTACTTCTTCTGATTCACCCTCCTGACTTCACCTTCTCCTTCTCCTTCTTCTACTTCTTCTGCTTCACCCTCCAGACTTCACCTTCTCCTTCTCCTTCTTCTACTTCTTCTGATTCACCCTCCAGACTTCACCTTCTCCTTCTCCTTCTTCTGCTTCTTCTGATTCACCCTCCAGACTTCACCTTCTCCTTCTCCTTATTCTGCTTCTTCTGATTCACCCTCCAGACTTCACCTTCTCCTTCTCCTTCTTCTGCTTCTTCTGATTCACCCTCCAGACTTCACCTTCTCCTTCTCCTTCTTCTGCTTCTTCTGATTCACCCTCCAGACTTCACCTTCTCCTTCTCCTTCTTCTGCTTCTTCTGATTCACCCTCCAGACTTCACCTTCTCCTTCTCCTTCTTCTACTTCTTCTGATTCACCCTCCAGACTTCACCTTCTCCTTCTCCTTCTTCTGCTTCTTCTGATTCATCCTCCAGACTTCACCTTCTCCTTATCCTTCGTCTACTTCTTCTGATTCACCCTCCAGACTACACCTTCTCCTTCTCCTTCTTCTACATCTTCTGATTCACCCTCCAGACTTCACCTTCTCCTTCTCCTTCTTCTGTTTCTTCTGATTCACCCTCCAGACTTCATCTTCTCCTTCTCCTTCTTCTACTTCTTCTGATTCACCCTCCAGACTTCACCTTCTCCTTCTCCTTCTTCTACTTCTTCTGATTCACCCTCGAGACTTCATCTTCTCCTTCTCCTTCTTCTGCTTCTTCTGATTCACCCTCCAGACTTCACCTTCTCCTTCTCCTTCTTCTGCTTCTTCTGATTCACCCTCCAGACTTCAACTTCTCCTTCTCCTTCTTCTACTTCTTCTGATTCACCCTCCAGACTTCACCTTCTCCTTCTCCTTCTTCTACTTCTTCTGATTCACCCTCCAGTCTTCACCTTCTCCTTCTCCTTCTTCTGTTTCTTCTGCTTCACCCTCCAGACTTCACCTTCTCCTTCTCTTTCTTCTGCTTCTTCTGATTCACCCTCCAGACTTCACCTTCTCCTTCTCCTTCTTCTGATTCTTCTGATTCACCCTCCAGACTTCACCTTCTCCTTCTCCTTCTTCTGCTTCTTCTGATTCACCCTCCTGACTTCACCTTCTCCTTCTCCTTCTTCTACTTCTTCTGATTCACCCTCCTGACTTCACCTTCTCCTTCTCCTTCTTCTACTTCTTCTGCTTCAACCTCCAGACTTCACCTTCTCCTTCTCCTTCTTCTACTTCTTCTGATTCACCCTCCAGACTTCACCTTCTCCTTCTCCTTCTTCTGCTTCATCTGATTCACCCTCCATACTTCACCTTCTCATTCTCCTTCTTCTGCTTCTTCTGCTGCGCCCTCCAGACTTCACCTTCTCCTTCTCCTTCTTCTGCTTCTTCTGCTTCACACTCCAGACTTCACCTTCTCCTTCTCCTTCTTCTGCTTCTTCTGCTGTGCCCTCCAGGCTTCACCTTCTCCTTCTCCTTCTTCTGCTTCTTCTGCTTCACCGTCCTGACTTCACCTTCTCCTTCTCCTTCTTCTACTTCTTCTGCTACACCCCCCTGACTTCACCTGCTCCTTCTCCTTCTTCTGCTTCTTCTGATTCACCCTCCTAACTTCACCTTCTCCTTCTCCTTCTTCTGCTTCTTCTGATTCACCCTCCTGACTTCACCTTCTCCTTCTCCTTCTTCTGCTTCATCTGATTCACCCTCCAGACTTCATCTTCTCCTTCTCCTTCTTCTGCTTCTTCTGATTCACCCTCCAGACTTCACCTTCTCCTTCTCCTTCTTCTGCTTCTTCTGATTCACCCTCCAGACCTCACCTTCTCCTTCTCCTTCTTCTACTTCTTCTGATTCACCCTCCAGACATCATCTTCTCCTTCTCCTTCTTCTGCTTCTTCTGATTCACCCTCCAGACTTCACCTTCTCCTTCTCCTTCTTCTGCTTCTTCTGATTCACCCTCCAGACTTCACCTTCTCCTTCTCCTTCTTCTACTTCTTCTGATTCACCCTCCAGACTTCACCTTCTCCCTCTCCTTCTTCTACTTCTTCTGATTCACCCTCCAGTCTTCACCTTCTCCTTCTCCTTCTTCTGTTTCTTCTGCTTCACCCTCAGACTTCACCTTCTCCTTCTCTTTCTTCTGCTTCTTCTGCTTCACCCTCCAGACTTCACCTTCTCCTTCTCCTTCTTCTGTTTCTTCTGATTCACCCTCCAGACTTCACCTTCTCTATCTCCT
>NW_028225962.1:0-101240 GCF_052327205.1 Somniosus microcephalus
GGGGAAGAAGTGGTGGAGAAGGGAGGGGGAGGAGGAAGGGGAGGAGGGGGAGACCCCGAGCCCCGATCCCCGCCCCCAAACTCCCGCCTCCCGATGTCCCGCCACCCGATCTCCCGATGTCCCGCCGCCCGATCTCCCGATGCCCCGCCCCCCGATCTCCCGATGTCCCGCCCCCCGATCTCCCGATGTCCCGCGCCCCGATGTCCCACCCCCCGATGTCCCGCCCCCGATGTCCGGCCCCCCGATCTTCCGCCCCCCAATGTCCCGCCCCCCGGTCTCCCATCCCCCGATGTCCCACCCCGCAGTCTCCCGCTCCCCCAATCTCCCAATGTCCCACCCCCGATGTCCCACCCCCTGATCTCCCGATGTCCCGCCCCCCGATCTCCCGTCCCCCGATGTCGCGAGCCCCGCCCCACAATGTCCCGAGCCCCGCCCCCGATGTCCCAAGCCCCGCCCCCGCCCCTCCCAAGCACCAGCCTCCCGCTCTCCAGAGCCCCGCCCTCCTGCTCTCCGGAGCCCCCGCCCTCCCGAGCCGGCTTCAAGACGCCGATTGCGGCTGTGAGAGACGGCCGGCGGGCCCGGTTGCCGGGGTAACCCTTCCCGCTCTCCAAGCCCCGCCCGAGATCCGCACTCCCGAGAGCCTCGCCCCCCCGCCTGAGCCAAGCGGGGAACAGAGAGAGACGCCGCGTCTCAGCAGCTCCTGCTGCGCGCGCACCCTGTGTATGTCCCGTGACCCTTGTGGCTGACGCCGTTGCCCCGGGTAACGTGACACGGGGGGGTGGAGCTTAGCATAAGCCGTGGGACAATTACCTAGCTCGGGCGTGGCTGGGCAGGAGAGGCCCAGGCTTTGAGGCCTCGATTCTGAGGCCTTACAAAACGGGGAAAGGTAGGAAAAAGAATCTTCAGGTTAGAGAAAATATTTACAAATGAATGAAGTTTTTTTAAAAACAATTTAATGAAAGCTGTTTTTTTTGCTGGAAATGTATATTTGAAAAGAAAGACGCAGAAAGCGGGAAAAAGCATGGAAGCAAGATGGCGGCTAATCACCTCGGTGCAGAACAATAAGGCCCGCCCACACACACACCGATTGGTCGACCGTCAGGTCACCAAAGCGACTGGGGGGGGAAGAGAGAGTGACTCGGGGGGAAGAGAGAGAGCGACTGGGGGGAAGAGAGAGAGAGAGTGACTGGGGGGGAAGAGAGAGAGAGAGCGACTGTGGGAGAAGAGAGAAAGAGAGCGACTGGGGGGGAAGAGAGCGAGAGAGCGACTAGGGGGGGAAGAGAGAGAGAGAGCGACTGGGGGGGGAAGAGAGAGAGCGAGCGACTGGGGAACAGAGAGAGAGCAACTGGGGGGAAGAGGGAGAGCGACGAGGGGGGAGGGGAAGAGGGAGAGCGACGAGGGGGGAGGGGAAGAGGGAGAGCGACGAGGGGGGAGGGGAAGAGGGAGAGCGACGAGGGGGGAGGGGAAGAGGGAGAGCGACGAGGGGGGAGGGGAAGAGGGAGAGCGACGAGGGGGGAGGGGAAGAGGGAGAGCGACGAGGGGGGAGGGGAAGAGGGAGAGCGACGAGGGGGGAGGGGAAGAGGGAGAGCGACGAGGGGGGGAGGGGAAGAGGGAGAGCGACGAGGGGGGAGGGGAAGAGGGAGAGCGACGAGGGGGGAGGGGAAGAGGGAGAGCGACGAGGGGGGAGGGGGAGGGGCTAGAGGGAGTGGGGAAGGGGAAGGGGTAGGAGTGGGGTAAGAGGAAGGGGGAAGAGAGGGAACGGGGGAGGAGTGGGGAAGGGGAAGGGGGGAGGAGTGGGGGAGGATTGGGGGGAGGAGGGAGGAGTGGGGGATGGGGAAGGGGGGAAGAGAGACAGAGAGCGACTGGGGGGGAAGAGAGAGAGAGAACGACTGGGTGGGAAGAGAGAGAGAGAATGACGGGAGGAAGAGAGAGAGATTGACTGGGGGGGAAGAGAGAGAGAGAGCGACTGTGGGGGAAGAGAGAGAGAGAGCGACTGGGGGAAGAGAGAGAGAGCGACTGGGGGGAAGAGAGAGAGAGAGCGACTGGGGGGGAAGAGAGAGAGAGAGCGACTGGGGGAAGAGAGAGAAGGAGCGACTGGGGGGAAGAGAGAGAGAGAGCGACTGGGGGGAAGAGAGAGAGAGCGACTGGGGAAAGAGAGAGAGCGACTGGGGGAAGAGAGAGAGCGACTGGGGGGAAGAGAGAGAGCGACTGGGGGGAAGAGAGAGAGCGACTGGGGGGGAAGGGGGGAGTGGAGGGGGAAGGGGGGAGTGGAGGGGGAGAGGGAGTGGGGGAAGGGGAAGGAGTGGGGGAAGGGGAAGGAGTGGGGTAAGAGAGGGAAGGGGGGAGGAGTGCGGGAACGGGAAGGGGGGGAGGAGTGGGGGAGGATTGGGGGGAGGAGGGGGAGGGAGGAGTGGGGGATGGGGAAGGGGGGAAGAGAGACAGAGAGCGACTGGGGGGGAAGAGAGAGAGAGAATGACTGGGTGGGAAGAGAGAGAGAGAACGACGGGAGGAAGAGGGAGAGATTGACTGGGGGGGAAGAGAGAGAGAGAGCGACTGTGGGGGAAGAGAGAGAGAGAGCGACTGGGGGGAAGAGAGAGAGAGAGCGACTGGGGGGAAGAGAGTGAGAGAGCGACTGGGGGGGGAAGAGAGAGAGAGAGCGACTGGGGGGGAAGAGAGAGAAGGAGCGACTGGGGGGAAGAGAGAGAGAGAGCGACTGGGGGGAAGAGAGAGAGAGCGACTGGGGGAAAGAGAGAGAGCGACTGGGGGAAGAGAGAGAGCGACTGGGGGGAAGAGAGAGAGCGACTGGGGGGAAGAGAGAGAGCGACTGGGGGGAAGAGAGAGAGCGACTGGGGGGAAGAGAGAGAGCGACTGGGGGGAAGAGGGGGAAGAGAGAGAGCGACTGGGGGGAAGAGAGAGAGCGACTGGGGGAAGAGAGAGAGAGCGACTGGGGGGGAAGAGAGAGAGCGACTGGGGGGAAGATGGAGCGCGACTGGGGGGAAGGGGGGGGAAAAGGGGGGGGAAAGGGGAGGGGATGGGGAAAGCGGAGGAGGGGGGGAAGGGGGAAGGGGGAAGGGGGGGAAGAAGTGGTGGAGAAGGGAGGGGGGAGGAGGAAGGGGGAGGAGAGGGGGAGACCCCGAGCCCCAATCCCCGCCCCCCAAACTCCCGCCCCCCCGATGTCCCGCCCCCCGATGTCCCACCGCCCCGATCTCCCGATGCCCCCGCCCCCCGATCTCCCGAGTGAGAGAGAGGTGAGTGAGTGAGTGAGAGAGAGGTGAGTGGGTGAGTGAGAGGTGAGTGAGAGAGAGAGAGAGAGGTGAGTGAGTGAGGTGAGTGAGTGAGTGAGAGGTGAGTGAGAGAGAGGTGAATGAGTGAGTGAGAGGTGAGAGAGGGAGAGGTGAGTGAGTGAGTGAGAGAGGTGAGTGAGTGAGTGAGAGAGAGGAGATTGAGTGAGAGGTGAGTGAGAGAGAGAGAGAGGTGAGTGAGTGAGGTGAGTGAGTGAGTGAGAGGTGAGTGAGAGAGAGGTGAATGAGTGAGTGAGAGGTGAGTGAGTGAGAGGTGAGAGAGGGAGAGGTGAGTGAGTGAGTGAGAGAGGTGAGTGAGTGAGTGAGAGAGAGGAGAGTGAGAGAGAGGTGAGTGAGAGAGAGGTGAGTGAGAGGTGAGTAAGAGGTGAGTGAGAGAGAGAGAGGAGAGAGAGGTGAGTGAGTGAGTGAGAGGTGAGTGAGTGAGAGGTGAGTGAGTGAGTGAGAGGTGAGTGAGTGAGAGGTGAATGAGTGAGAGAGAGGTGAGTGAGTGAGAGGTGAGTGAGTGAGTGAGGGAGAGGTGAGTGAGTGAGAGGTGAGTGGGTGAGTGAGTGAGAGGTGAGTGAGTGAGAGGTGAGTGAGTGAGAGAGAGGTGAGAGAGAGAGAGGTGAGTGAGAGAGAGAGAGAGAGAGAGGTGGGAGAGAGAGAGAGGTGACCTACTCGACAAATACTGCCAAAATTGGGCTCTAACAGTAAATTTAAAGAAAACCAACATCATGATTTTTCAAAAAAGGCGCAGATGTCAGGAAAACAAATACCAGTTTACCCTCAGTGATACCACTATAGGACACACTATGAGCTACACCTACCTTGGTCTAACTATTACAGCATCAGGGAGCTTCAGCATAGCAGTGAATGCACTAAAAGAAAAAGCCCGAAGAGCCCTATATGCAATAAAAAGAAAATTCTACAACATCCAAATCCCAATCAAAATCTGGCTAAAAATATTTGACAGCATAATCCTGCCCATTGCACTATACGGTAGTGAAGTATGGGGCCCGCTAAATCACCAAAGCTACACTAAATGGGAAAAACACACAATAGAAGCCCTACATGCAGAATTCTGCCGAAGCATCCTTCGCACCCAAAGAAAAACGCCAACAAATGCATGCAGAGCCGAACTAGGCAGATACCCACTGATAATAAACATCCAAAAACGAGCACTAAACTTCCTAAATCACCTCAAATCTAGCTCCCCAGACACCCTTCATTTCAAACCCTTTCAGACCCAAGAGCTAAACCCAGAAAAGAGTCCCCTGAGTCAGCTGCTACTGAAAATAAGTAATCAGCCGGACCCTGACCAGCCCCAGACCAACACAGCCGTCCAAACACCAATCCGAGTGAACCAAATCATTAAACAATGCAAAGAAACCTACCTGGAACATTGGAACAAAATAACCGAAAGCCAAAGCAGATTAGAATGTTACCGGGCCCTCAAAAGAGAATATAAACTGGCAGACTACCTCACGACCATCAGAGACACAAAACAGAGACAGACCCTCACCAGGTACAGACTAAGCGACCACCAACTGGAAATTGAAAAAGGCAGATACAAGAAATCCTGGCAGCCTAGAGAGAATAGAATATGCGATCAATGTCTGGCCGGCGAGGTTGAAACAGAAATGCATTTCCTCCTAAAATGCGAAAAATTCAACACATTAAGAAACATATTATTCAACAAGCTAAGCCAAACAACCCCAGATTTCAAGGAATTGGATGACCTGTCAAAATTGAGATTAGTCCTGGGAGAAGGAGACAGACCATACCTTGGGGCCAAATATGTAACAACATGTCACAACCTGAGGACTGTTTAAAATTAAGACTGTTTAAAAATTAATATTGAACGTACCAAATGAAGTACAAAGACTGTTTAAAATTAATATTGTTTAAATGTAATATTGTATGTACCCAACAAATGTCAAATCGATTGACACCTACAGAATATTGGAAAACTGTACCTTTTTGCTATGTAAGCTTTGGCAATATGGTTCTCTGTAAACTTTCATGACAATAAAGCATTTGAATTGGAATTGAATTGGAATTGGTGAGTGAGAGAGAGAGGTGAGAGAGAGAGGTGAGTGAGAGAGAGAGAGGTGAGAGAGAGAGAGATGCCAAATAATTACCGTGGCATTTGTGTCAACAGTTGTCTAGGGAAGTTATTCTGCAGTATTCTAAATAGTAGATTGCTGGATTTTCTTAACAAACATAATATCCTTAGAAAAAATCAAATAGGCTTTCTTCCAAAACACCACACCACCGACCATATCTACACCCTTCACACTCTCATTGAAAAGCATATACACCAAACAAAAAATGGGAAAATATTCGCTTGTTTCATTGACTTCAAGAAAGCTTTGGACTCTATCTGGCATGAAGGGCTCTATTACAAACTTGTTCAGTGTGGAATAGGGGGCAAAGTCTATGACCTTATTAAATCGATGTATCTGAAAAATAAATGCGGTGTCAAAATTGGACACAAACACACCGGTTTCTTCACCCAGAGAAGAGGCGTCCGGCAGGGCTGCAATTTGAGCCCGACCCCATTCAACATATACATAAATGATTTAGCAGACATGCTGGAGCAAAGCGAGTCACCGGGTCTCTGTCTCCAAGATGGGGAAGTGAAATCCCTGTTCTATGCGGACGACCTGGTTCTGCTGTCTCCCACAGAACAAGGATTACAGCAACAATTAGACCTACTCGACAAATACTATCGAGACTATCTCTCGACCATCAGAGACACAAAACAGAGACAGACCCTCACCAGGTACAGACTAAGCGACCACCAACTGGCAATTGAAAAAGGAAGATACAAGAAATCCTGGCAACCTAAAGAAAATAGAACATGTGATCACTGTCTGGCCGGCGAGGTTGAGGCAGAGGTGCACTTCCTCCTAAAATGCGAAAAATTTAACAAAACAAGCAACATATATTTTGACAAGCTCAGCCTTACAACCCCAGATTTCAAAGAATTGGATGACCTGTCAAAATTAAGAATAGTCCTGGGGGAAGGAGACAGACCATATCTTGGTGCCCAATATGTAACAACATGTCACAACCTGAGGAACAGTGAGTGACTAACGAGCACACCCATAGCATATATGCTCTAAAAATGTTTAAATCAATACCGAATGTACCCAACGACTGTTTAAATTAATACTGTCTGTACCCAACGAAGGTCAAAATTGTTTGACACCTACAGAATGTTGGAAACCTGTACTTTTTGTTATGTAAGCTTTGGCAATATGGTTCCCTGTAAACTTTCATGCCAATAAAGCATTTGATTTTGAATTTGAATTTGATTTGAGAGACAGGCGAGTGAGGGCGAGAGAGAGACAGGCGAGTGAGTGAGAGAGAGAGACAGGCGAGAGAGAGAGAGAGAGACAGGTGAGTGAGGGAGAGAGAGACAGGCGAGTGAGGGAGAGAGAGAGAGACAGGCGAGTGAGGGAGAGAGAGAGACAGGCGAGAGAGGGAGAGAGAGAGAGACAGGCAAGTAAGAGAGAGAGAGAGAGACAGGCGAGTGAGGGAGAGAGAGAGACAGGCGAGTGAGGGAGAGAGAGAGACAGGCGAGTGAGGGAGAGAGAGAGACAGGCAAGTGAGGGAGAGAGTCAGGCGAGTGGGGGAGAGAGAGAGAGGCAGGCGAGTGACAGAACAAGGATTACAGCAACAATTAGACCTACTCGACAAATACTGACAAAATTGGGCCCTGACAGTAAATCTAAAGAAAACCAACATCATGATTTTTCAAAAAAGGCCCAGATGTCAGGAAAACAAATACCAGTTTACTCTCAGTGATATCATCATAGGACACACTATGAGCTACACTTACCTTGGTCTAACCACCACAGCTTCAGGGAGCTTCAGCATAGCAGTGAATGCGCTAAAAGAAAAAGCCCGAAGAGCCCGATATGCAATAAAAAAGAAAATTCTACAACATCCAAATTCCAATCAAAATCTGGCTCAAAATATTTGACAGCATAATCCTGCCCATTGCGCTGTACGGTAGTGAAGTATGGGGCCCACTCAATCACCATAGCTACACTAAATGGGAAAAACACACAATAGAAGTCCTACATGCAGAATTTTGCTGAAGCATTCTTCGCACCCAAAGGAAAACACCAACAAATGCATGTAGAGCCGAACAAGGCAGATACCCACTGATAATAAACATCCAAAAACGAGCACTAAACTTTCTAAATCACCTCAAATCTAGTTCCCCAGACACCCTTCATTTTAAAGCCCTCCAGACCCAAGAGCTGAACCCAGAAATGAGTCCCCTGAGTCAGCTGCTACTGAAACTAAGTACTCCTACTCAGCCGGACCCTGACCAGTCCCAGACCAACACTGCCCTCCAAACACCAATCCGAGTGAACCAAATCATTAAACAATGCAAAGAAACTTACCTGGAACATTGGAACAAAATAACCAAAAGCCAAAGCAGATTAGAATGTTACCGGGCCCTAAAAAGAGAATATAAACTGGCAGACTATCTCTCGACCATCAGAGACACAAAACAGAGACAGACCCTCACCAGGTACAGACTAAGCGACCACCAACTGGCAGTTGAAAAAGGCAGATACAAGAAATCCTGGCAGCCTAGAGAGAATAGAACATGTGATCAATGTCTGGCCGGCGAGGTTGAAACAGAAATGCATTTCCTCCTAAAAAGCGAAAAATTCAACACACCAAGAAATATATTATTCAACAAGCTAAGCCAAACAACCCCAGATTTCAAGGAATTGGATGACCTGTCAAAATTAAGATTAGTCCTAGGAGAAGGAGACAGACCATACCTTGGGGCCAAATATGTAACAACATGTCACAACCTGAGGACTGTTTAAAATTAAGACTATTTAAAATTAATATTGAATGTACCCAATGAGGTACAAAGACTGTTTAAATTAATATTGTTTAAAAGTAATATTATATGTGCCCAACAAAGGTCAAATGGTTTGACACCTACAGACTGTTGGAAAACTGTACTTTTTTGCTGTGTAAGCTTTGGCAATATGGTTCTCTGTAAACTTTCATGCCAATAAAGCATTTGAATTGTGAATTGTGAGAGAGAGACAGGCGAGTGAGAGAGAGAGAGAGACAGGCGAGTGAGAGAGAGAGAGACAGGCGAGAGAGAGAGAGAGAGACAGGCGAGTGAGTGAGAGAGAGAGGCAGGCGAGTGAGGGGGAGAGAGAGACAGGCGAGTGAGAGAGAGAGAGAGAGACAGGCGAGTGAGGGAGAGAGAGAGACAGGCGAGAGAGGGAGAGAGAGAGACAGGCGAGTGAGGGAGAGAGAGAGACAGGTGAGTGAGAGAGAGAGAGACAGGCGAGTGAGGGAGAGAGAGAGACAGGCGAGAGAGAGAGAGACAGGTGAGAGAGGGAGAGAGAGAGACAGGCGAGTGAGGGAGAGAGAGACAGGCGAGAGAGGGAGAGAGAGACAGGCGAGTGAGGGAGAGAGAGAGACATGCAGAGCCGAACTAGGCAGATACCCACTGATAATAAACATCCAAAAACGAGCACTAAACTTCCTAAATCACCTCAAATCTAGCTCCCCAGACACCCTTCATTTCAAAGCCTTTCAGACCCAAGAGCTAAACCCAGAAAAGAGTCCCCTGAGTCAGCTGCTACTGAAATTAAGTACTCAGCCGGACCCTGACCAGCCCCAGACCAACACAGCCGTCCAAACACCAATCCGAGTGAACCAAATCATTAAAAAATGCAAAGAAACCTACCTGGAACATTGGAACAAAATAACCGAAAGCCAAAGCAGATTAGAATGTTACCGGGCCCTAAAAAGAGAATATAAACTGGCAGACTACCTCACGACCATCAGAGACACAAAACAGAGACAGACCCTCACCAGGTACAGACTAAGCGACCACCAACTGGAAATTGAAAAAGGCAGATACAAGAAATCCTGGCAGCCTAGAGAGAATAGAATATGCGATCAATGTCTGGCTGGCGAGGTTGAAACAGAAATGCATTTCCTCCTAAAATGCGAAAAATTCAACACATCAAGAAACATATTATTCAACAAGCTAAGCCAAACAACCCCAGATTTCAAGGAATTGGATGATCTGTCAAAATTGAGATTAGTCCTAGGAGAAGGAGACAGACCATACCTTGGGGCTAAATATGTAACAACATGTCACAACCTGAGGACTGTTTAAAAGTAAGACTGTTTAAAATTAATATTGAACGTACCAAATGAAGTAGAAAGACTGTTTAAAATTAATATTGTTTAAAAGTAATATTGTATATACCCAACAAATGTCAAATCGATTGACACCTACAGAATGTTGGAAAACTGTACCTTTTTGCAATGTAAGCTTTGGCAATATGGTTCTCTGTAAACTTTCATGCCAATAAAGCATTTGAACTGAACTGAACTTAACTGACAGGCGAGAGAGGGAGAGAGAGAGAGACAGGAGAGAGAGGGAGAGAGAGAGACAGGCAAGAGAGGGTGAGAGAGAGACAGGCGAGAGAGGGAGAGAGAGACAGGCGAGAGAGGGAGAGAGAGACAGGCGAGTGAGGGAGAGAGTGAGACAGGCGAGAGAGGGAGAGACAGACAGGCGAGAGAGGGAGAGAGAGACAGGCGAGAGAGGAAGAGAGAGAGAGACAGGTGAGAGAGGGAGAGAGAGAGACAGGCAAGAGAGGGAGAGAGAGAGACAGGCGAGTGAGGGAGAGAGAGAGACAGGCGAGTGAGGGAGAGAGAGAGACAGGCGAGAGAGGGAGAGACAGACAGGCGAGAGAGGGAGAGAGAGACAGGCGAGAGAGGGAGAGAGAGACAGGCTTTCTATGCCATCAAAAAATCTATCCAAATAGAAATCCCAATTAGCATTTGGCTCAAAATTTTCAAATCAGTAATTGAACCAATCGCACTCTATGGCAGTGAGGTATGGGGACCGCTAACACAACAAGAATTTGCAAAATGGGACAAACACCCAATTGAGATCCTACATGCAGAATTCTGTAAAAATATCCTCCGGACTCAAAGGAAAACAGTAAACAATGCATGCAGGGCGGAACTAGGCCAATATCCATTAATAATCACTATCTAAAAAAGAGCCACCAAATTTTGGAATCACCTACAAATGAGCAACCCCCAATGCTATCACTACGATGCATTGAAATGCCAAGAGCTGACCATTAAGAAGAATACCCTCAGTCAACTAGTCCTGGGACTCAGTGAAGTACCCCCTAACAATACTAACAATAACCAGCCCCAGGACAGTGACAGGGTAACACAAAGAATTCGACCCAACACAATCGTCGCTAAGCAAAAGGAAAAATATCTGACATATTGGACAGAAACAACAAAAACCCAAAGCAAACTCAACTGCTACTTGGCCCTAAACAGACAATACAACATAGCTGATTACCTGGCCATGGTAAAGGATAACAAACTGAGAAGAACCTTGACAAGGTACAGACTTAGCGAACATAGCCTAGCAATCGAAAAAGGCAGACACAGGCAGACCAGGCTGCCAAGAGAAGGCAGGATATGCTCTCACTGCAATCAGGGAGTAGTGGAGACAGAGACGCACTTCCTCACAGCCTATGGAAAATATCAGGGCATCAGGGAGAATTTCTACCAAAAATTCTCACAAATATGCCCTGAATTCAGAAATCTGAATGAAGACCAAAAACTCCCATTCCTACTGAGGGAGGAGAGAAGCTGTGTAACACTGGCGGCACACTATGTTACAGCTTGCCATGAACAGAGGGAAAACCAGTAAACTAAGAAAAGAGTATATATAAACAATGCAAATGTATATTTATACACTCAGGGATATACCTGTTTATACACTGGATGAATAGAACTGCGTTTATGTGTTCAACCATAAATGTATTTGATGCTTTGGCAACATAAGATGTAACTTATCATGCCAATAAAGCGATTTGAATTTGAATTTGAATTTGAGGGAGAGAGAGAGACAGGCGAGTGAGTGAGAGAGAGAGAGACAGGCGAGAGAGGGAGAGAGAGAGACAGGCGAGAGAGGGAGTGAGAGAGACAGGCGAGTGAGGGAGAGAGAGAGACAGGTGAGTGAGGGAGAGAAAGAGACAGGCGAGTGAGTGAGAGAGAGAGAGACAGGCGAGAGAGGGAGAGAGAGACAGGCGAGAGAGACAGGCAAGTGAGAGAGAGAGAGAGACAGGCGAGAGAGGGAGAGAGAGAGACAGGCGAGTGAGGGAGAGAGAGAGACAGGCGAGTGAGGGAGAGAGAGAGACAGGCGAGATAGGGAGAGAGAGAGACGAGGGAGAGAGAGAGAGACAGGTGAGAGAGGGAGAGAGAGAGACAGGTGAGTGAGGGAGAGAGAGAGACAGGTGAGTGAGTGAGAGAGAGAGACAGGCGAGAGAGGGAGAGAGAGACAGGCGAGCGAGGGAGAGAGAGAGAGACAGGCGAGTGAGGGAGAGAGAGACAGGTGAGTGAGGGAGAGAGAGACAGGCGAGTGAGGGAGAGAGAGACAGGCGAGTGAGGGAGGGAGAGAGACAGGTGAGTGAGGGAGAGAGAGACAGGTGAGTGAGGGAGAGAGAGAGACAGGTGAGTGAGGGAGAGAGAGAGACAGGCGAGTGAGGGAGGGAGTGAGACAGGCGAGTGAGGGAGAGAGACAGGCGAGTGAGGGAGAGAGAGACAGGCGAGTGAGGGAGAGAGAGACAGGCGAGTGAGGTAGAGAGAGACAGGCGAGTGAGGGAGAGAGAGACAGGCGAGTGAGGGAGAGAGAGACAGGCGAGTGAGGTAGAGAGAGACAGGCGAGTGAGGGAGAGAGAGAGAGACAGGTGAGTGAGTGAGAGAGAAAGACAGGCGAGTGAGGGAGAGAGAGAGACAGGCGAGTGAGGGAGAGAGAGAGAAAGGCGAGTGAGGGAGAGAGAGAGACAGGCGAGTGAGGGAGAGAGAGAGACAGGCGAGTGAGGGAGAGAGAGAGACTGGCGAGTGAGGGAGAGAGAGAGACAGGCGAGTGAGGGTGAGAGAGACAGGCGAGTGAAGGAGAGAGAGAGACAGGCGAGTGAGGGAGAGAGAGAGACAGGCGAGTGAGGGAGAGAGAGACAGGTGAGTGAGGGAGAGAGAGACAGGCGAGTGAGGGAGAGAGAGACAGGCGAGTGAGGGAGGGAGAGAGACAGGTGAGTGAGGGAGAGAGAGACAGGTGAGTGAGGGAGAGAGAGAGACAGGTGAGTGAGGGAGAGAGAGAGACAGGCGAGTGAGGGAGGGAGTGAGACAGGCGAGTGAGGGAGAGAGACAGGCGAGTGAGGGAGAGAGAGACAGGCGAGTGAGGGAGAGAGAGACAGGCGAGTGAGGTAGAGAGAGACAGGCGAGTGAGGGAGAGAGAGACAGGCGAGTGAGGGAGAGAGAGACAGGCGAGTGAGGTAGAGAGAGACAGGCGAGTGAGGGAGAGAGAGAGAGACAGGTGAGTGAGTGAGAGAGAAAGACAGGCGAGTGAGGGAGAGAGAGAGACAGGCGAGTGAGGGAGAGAGAGAGAAAGGCGAGTGAGGGAGAGAGAGAGACAGGCGAGTGAGGGAGAGAGAGAGACAGGCGAGTGAGGGAGAGAGAGAGACTGGCGAGTGAGGGAGAGAGAGAGACAGGCGAGTGAGGGTGAGAGAGACAGGCGAGTGAAGGAGAGAGAGAGACAGGCGAGTGAGGGAGAGAGAGAGACAGGCGAGTGAGGGAGAGAGAGAGACAGGTGAGTGAGGGAGAGAGAGACAGGCGAGTGAGGGAGAGAGAGACTGGCGAGAGAGGGAGAGAGAGAGACAGGTGAGTGAGGGAGAGAGAGAGACAGGCGAGTGAGGGAGAGAGAGAGACAGGCGAGTGAGGGAGAGAGAGACAGGCGAGTGAGGGAGAGAGAGAGACAGGCGAGTGAGGGAGAGAGAGAGACAGGTGAGTGAGGGAGAGAGAGAGACAGGTGAGTGAGGGAGAGAGAGAGAGACAGGCGAGTAAGGGAGAGAGAGAGACAGGCGAGTGAGGGAGAGAGAGAGAGACAGGTGAGTGAGTGAGAGAGAGAGACAGGCGAGTGAGGGAGAGAGAGACAGGTGAGTGAGGGAGAGAGAGACAGGCGAGTGAGGGAGAGACAGAGACAGGTGAGTGAGGGAGAGAGACAGGCGAGTGAGGGAGAGAGAGACAGGCGAGTGAGGGAGAGAGAGACAGGCGAGTGAGGGAGTGAGAGAGACAGGCGAGTGAGGGAGAGAGAGAGACAGGCGAGTGAGGGAGAGAGAGACAGGTGAGTGAGGGTGTGAGAGACAGGCGAGTGAGGGAGTGAGAGAGACAGACGAGTGAGGGAGAGAGAGACAGGTGAGTGAGGGAGGGAGAGAGACAGGTGAGTGAGAGAGAGAGAAAGGCGAGTGAGGGAGAGAGAGACAGGTGAGTGAGGGAGAGAGAGAGACAGGCGAGTGAGGGAGAGAGAGAGACAGGCGAGTGAGGGAGAGACAAAGACAGGCGAGTGAGGCAGAGAGAGACAGGCGAGTGAGGGAGAGAGAGAGACAGGCGAGTGAGGGAGAGAGAGACAGGTGAGTGAGGGAGAGAGAGAGACAGGCGAGTGAGGGAGAGAGAGAGACAGGCGAGTGAGAGAGAGAGAGAGACAGGCGAGTGAGGGAGAGAGAGACAGGCGAGTGAGTGAGAGAGAGACAGGCGAGTGAGGGAGAGAGAGAGAGAGAGACAGGCGAGTGAGAGAGAAAGAGAGACAGGTGAGTGAGAGAGAGACAGAGAGAGACAGGCGAGTGAGGGAGAGAGAGACAGGCGAGTGAGGGAGAGAGAGACAGGCGAGTGAGGGTGAGAGAGAGACAGGCAAGTGAGGGTGAAAGAGACAGGCGAGTGAGAGAGAGAGAGACAGGTGAGTGAGGGAGAGAGAGAGACAGGCGAGTGAGGGAGAGAGAGAGACAGGCGAGTGAGGGAGAGAGAGAGACAGGCGAGTGAGGGAGAGACAGGCGAGTGAGGGAGGGAGAGAGGCAGGCGAGAGAGGGAGAGAGACAGGCGAGTGAGGGAGAGAGAGACAGGCGAGTGAGGGAGAGAGAGACAGGCGAGTGAGGGAGAGAGAGACAGGCGAGTGTGGTAGAGAGAGACAGGCGAGTGAGGGAGAGAGAGAGGCAGGCGAGAGAGGGAGAGAGAGAGGCAGGCGAGAGAGGGAGAGAGACAGGCGAGTGAGGGAGAGAGAGAGGCAGGTGAGAGAGGGAGAGAGACAGGCGAGTGAGGGAGAGAGAGACAGGCGGGTGAGGGAGCGAGAGACAGGCGAGTGAATAGAGAGAGACAGGCGAGTGAGGGAGAGAGAGAGACAGGCGACTGAGGGAGAGAGAGAGAGACAGGCGAGAGAGGGAGAGAGAGACAGGCAAGTGAGGGAGAGAGAGAGACAGGCGAGTGAGGGAGAGAGAGACAGGCGAGTGAGGGAGAGAGAGAGAGACAGGCGAGTGCGGGGGAGAGAGAGACAGGCGAGTGAGGGAGAGAGAGAGAGGCAGGTGAGTGAGGGGGAGAGAGAGACAGGCGAGTGAGGGAGGGAGAGAGACAGGCGAGTGAGGGAGAGAGAGACAGGCGAGTGAGGGAGAGAGAGAGACAGGCGAGTGAGGGAGAGAGAGAGAGACAGGCGAGAGAGGAACATAAGAACATAAGAACATAAGAAATAGGAGCAGGAGTAGGCCAATTGGCCCCTCGAGCCTGCTCCGCCATTCAATAAGATCATGGCTGATCTGATCCTAACCGCCAATCCACTATGACAGGACTATCTCCTGAATCTAACAGAATTAGACACACGAATACAGGAGCAGGATCAGGCTACACGGCCCCTGGGCCCGCTACGCTTCCCACAGGGCCATGACCTATCCGAACCTAGACTCATGTCCAAATTCCTGCCCGCTCCCCGTAACCCTTAATTCCCTTCTCTACTAGGAAACTGTCTATTTCTGTTTTAAATTTATGTAATGATGTAGCTTCGACAGCTTTTTGGTGCAGCATATTCCATGGACCTACCACCCTCTGAGTGAAGTAGTTCCTCCTCATCTCAGTTTTGAAGGAGCAGCCCCTTATTCTAAGATTATGCCCCCTAGTTCTAGTTTCACCCATCATCTGGAACATCCTCCCTGCATCCACCCGATCCAACCCCTTCATAATCTTATATGTTTCAATGAGATCGCCTCTCATTCTTCTGAACTCCAATGAGTAGAGTCCCAATCTACTCAACCTCTCCTCATATGTCCATCCCCTCATCCCCGGGATTAATCGAGTGAACCTTCTTTGTACTGACTCGAGAGCAAGTATGTCCTTTCTTAAGTATGGACACCAAAACTGTATGCAGTATTCCAGGTGCGGTCTCACCAATACCTTGTACAACTGAAGCAATACCTCCCTATTTTTATATTCTATCCCCCTAGCAATGAAAGCCAACATTCCATTGGCCTTCTTAATCACTTGCTGCACCTGCATACTAACCTTTTGGGTTTCGTGCACCAGGACCCCCAGATCCCTTTGTACTTCAGTACTTTCAAGTTTCTTGCCATTAAGATAATAACTTGCTCTACGATTTTTCCTGCCAAAGTGCATAACCTCACACTTTCCAGTATTGTATTCCATCTGCCAAATCTCTGCCCACTTACTTAGCCTGTCTGTACCAAGGGGACGGTCTACACCTGAACTGTGAGGGAGCCGATGTCCTCGGGGTAATATTTTCTAGGGCGGTTCGGGAGGATTTAAACTAATTTGGCAGGGGGATGGGAACCTAGGTAGTGGAAAAGAGGGAAGTCATATGAAGTCAGAAATAGATGGTAGAAAGGTGAGAAGCAATAAGCAAAGGAGAGAAACACAAAGGGCCAAACTAATTCATAATGAGAGTGTGAAAAAAGCAAGCCTGAAGGCTTTGTATCTTCATGCTAGAAGCATTAGGAACAAGGTGGATGAATTAGTTGTGGAAATAGAGGTAAACAAGTATGATTTGATTGGGATTACAGAAACGTGGCTGCAGGGTGGGCAAGGCTGGGAACTTAACATCCAGGGATATACAATATTTAGGAAGGATCGGCAAAAAGGTAGGGGAGGTGGGGTAGCATTGCTGGTAAAGGAGGGGATTAATGCAATGGAAAGGAAGGATATTAACTCGGATGAAACGGAATCTGTATGGGTAGAAATGAGAAATAGCAAGGGGAGGAAAACGTTAGTGGGTGTGATATATAGGCCTCCAAATAGTAATATGGAGGTGAGGGAAGGCATAAAAAGGGAAATTAGAGAAGCGTGCGATAAGAGCACAGCTGTCATCATGGGTGACTTTAATTTACATATTGATTGGACTACCCAAACTAGTAAAAATTCTGAGGAGGAGGAATTCCTGGAATGTTTTCGGGACGGTTATCTGGACCAATATGTCGAGGAGCCGACTCGAGATCAGGCCATTTTAGACTGGGTATTGTGCAATGAGAAGGGACTTATCAGCAATCTTCTTGTACGAGGCCCCTTGGGTCAGAGCGATCATAATATGATCGAGCTCTCAGTCAAGATGGAGAGCGAGGAAATTGAATCAGAGACTAAGGTCCAGAACTTAAATAAAGGGAATTACGAGGGTATGAGACGGGAATTGGGTAAGATTGATTGGGTGGTGTTTCTGGGGGGATTGACAGTGGATAGACAATGGCAAGCATTCAAAGATAGAATGGAAGAATTCCAGAACATGTTTATACCGGTTTGGCACAAAAATAAACCTAAAAAGGTGACTCAACCGTGGATAACGAGGGAAATTAGGGACAGCATAAAATCAAAAAAAAGGGCATATCAACTGGCAAAAAAAAGCACCAGACCGGAAGATTGGGGGCAGTACAAGATACAGCAAAAGAGGACAAAGGGATTAATCAGGAAGGGGAAAATAGAATACGAAAGTAAACTTGCAGCAAACATAAAGACAGACTGCAAAAGCTTTTATCGGTATATCAGGAGGAAAAGACTGGTAAAATCCCAAGTCGGTCCCTTGCAGTCCGATTCGGGAGAATATATAATGGAGAATAAGGAAATGGCTGACCAATTAAACTCATACTTTGGTTCTGTATTCACAAAGGAGGACACAAATAACCTCCCAGGAATATCGGCAAACATAGGGACTAATGAGAGGGAGGAGCTGACAGAAATTAGTATCTCTAGGGATATGGTGCTGGGTAAGTTGAGGGGACTGAAGGCCGACAAATCCCCGGGGCCTGATAAACTACATCCTAGGGTACTTAAGGAGGTGGCCCTGGAGATAGCAGATGCTCTAAGGATCATCTTCCAGAACTCCATTGACTCGGGAACAGTACCCGTGGATTGGAGGGTAGCTAATGTTACCCCAATATTTAAAAAGGGGGGTAGAGAGAAAGCAGGGGATTATAGACCAGTAAGCCTTACATCGGTTGTGGGCAGAATGCTAGAGTCCATTATTAAGGATAAAATAGCGGAGCACTTGACAAATGGGGAAAGGATCGGACAGAGTCAACATGGATTTACAAAGGGTAAATCGTGTTTGACTAATCTGCTGGAATTTTTTGAGGAAGTAACTGGTAAAATAGATGGGGGAGAGCCAGTGGATGTGGTGTACCTTGACTTCCAGAAAGCCTTCGATAAGGTTCCACACAAAAGATTATCATGCAAAATTAAGGCTCATGGGATTGGGGGCAAAATATTAACGTGGATAGAGAACTGGCTGGCGGATAGAAAACAGAGAGTTGGAATAAACGGCTCGTTTTCGGAGTGGCAGGCAGTGACCAGCGGGGTGCCGCAAGGATCTGTCCTGGGACCCCAGCTGTTCACAATATATATAAATGATCTGGATCAGGGAATTGGATGCAATATTTCCAAATTCGCTGACGACACTAAACTAGGAGGAGGGGTGGGCTCTGATGAGGATGTCAGGAGGCTACAGTGCGATTTGGACAGGTTGGGGGAATGGGCGGATACGTGGCAGATGCACTATAATGTGGATAAATGCGAGGTTATCCACTTTGGGGGTAAAAACAGGAGGGTAGATTATTATCTAAATGGCAATAGATTGGGAGATGGGGAAGTGCAGAGGGACCTGGGTGTTCTTGTGCACCAGTCACTGAAGGAGAGCATGCAGGTGCAACAGGCGATTAAGAAGGCAAATGGTATGTTGGCCTTCATATCAAGGGGGTTCGAGTATAGGAATAGGGATACCTTACTACAGCTGTACAAGGTGCTGGTGAGACCGCATCTGGAGTATTGTGTACAGTTTTGGTCGCCCCATCTGCGGAAGGATGTTCTTGCCATGGAAAGAGTGCAATGGCGATTCACCAGGCTGATACCTGGAATGGCGGGAATGAACTACGAAGAGAGATTAAATAGTTTGGGCTTGTACTCACTGGAGTTTAGAAGATTGAGAGGGGATCTCATCGAAACATATAAAATTATGGCAGGCCTGGACAGGCTGAATTCAGAGAGAATGTTTCCAATGGCCGGGGAGCACAGAACCAGGAGCCACAGTCTAAAAATAGCGGGCAAATCATTTAAAACAGAGATGAGGAAGAATTTCTTCACTCAAAGAGTGGTGAGCCTGTGGAATTCCCTGCGACAGAGGGCTGCGAAGGCTAATTCAATAAATATTTTCAAGAGAGAATTGGATATATTTCTGAAGGCTAAGGGGATTAAGGGTTACGGAGAAAAGGCGGGGACGGGGTACTGAACTGGTAAGATCAGCTATGATCTCAGACGAAGATCAGCCATGATCTCATTGAATGGCGGAGCAGGCTCGAAGGGCCGAATGGCCTACTCCTGTTCCTATCTCTATGTTTCTATGTTTCTATGTCCCCTTGCAGGTTTTTTATGTCCTCCTCACTCACTACTTTCCCTCCCATCTTAGTATCATCTGCAAACTTTGATGTGTTACACTCGGTCCCCTCCTCCAAATCGTTAATATAGATTGTAAAGAGTTGGGGACCCAGCACTGACCCCTGCGGAACACCACTGGTTACTGATTGCCAGTCTGAATATGAACCAATTTTCCCAACTCTCTGCCTTCTGTTAGATAGCCAATCCTCTATCCATGCCAGAATATTACCCCCAATCCCGTGATTTTTTATCTTAAGCAATAATCTTTTGTGTGGCACCTTGTCAAATGCCTTTTGGAAGTCTAAATACACTACGTCCACTGGTTCACCTTTATCCACCCTATATGTAACTTCCTCAAAGAACTCCAGCAAATTTGTCAAACATGACTTCCCCTTCATAAAACCATGCTGACTTTGTCTTATTAAATTATGATTATCCAAATGTCCTGTTACTGTCTCCTTAATAATGGACTCCAAAATTTTACCTACCACAGATGTTAGGCTAACCGGTCTATAGTTTCCAGCCTTCTGTCTACTGCCCTTTTTAAATAAGGGTGTTACATTAGCAGTTTTCCAGTCTGCCGGGACCTTTGCTGAGTCCAGGGAGTTTTGGAAGATTATTACCAATGCATCCACAATCCCTACCGCCACTTCCCTCAAAACCCTGGGATGTAAGCCATCAGGTCCAGGTGATTTATCCGCCTTGAGTCCCATTATTTTACCAAGTACTACTTCCTTAGTGATTTTAATCGTATTTAGCTCCTCCCCCCCTATAGCCCCCTGCTTGTCAAGTGTTGGGATATTCTTAGTGTCTTCTACTGTAAAGACTGATGTAAAATATTCATTCAGTGTTTTTGCCATCTCCACATTTCCCACCATTAATTTCCCGGTCTCATCCTCTAAGGGACCAACATTTACTTTAGCCACCCTTTTTCTTTTTATATAACTATAAAAACTCTTACTATCTGTCTTTATATTTTTTGCTAATTTACTTTCATAATCTATCTTCCCTTTCTTAATCAATCTTTTTGTTAGTTTTTGCTGTCTTTTAAAGTTTTCCCAATCCTCTATCCTCCCACTAGATTTGGCTAACTTATATGCCCTTGTTTTTAGTCGAATACTATCCTTAATTTCTTTATTTAGCCACGGATGGCTGTCTTTTCTTTTACACCCTTTTTTTCTCAGTGGAATATACTTTTTTTGGAATTTGTAAAATAACTCCTTAAATGATCATGTATCGTCTTATCCTTTAACCTATTTTCCCAATCCACTTTACTCAATTCCGCTCTCATACCTTCATAGTCTCCTTTATTCAAGCTTAGCACGCTTGTTTGAGATACAGCCTCCTCACCATCTAACTGAATATGGAATTCAACCATGTTATGGTCACTCATTCCAAGGGGATCCTTTACTAGGACATTTTTAATTAATCCTGTCTCGTTACACAGGACCAGATCTAAGGTTGCTTGCCCCCTGGTTGGTTCAGTTACATACTGCTCAAGAAACCCATCCCTAATACACTCAATGAACTCATCCTCAAGGCAGCCCTGCCCAATTTGATTCGTCCAATTTATATGATAGTTAAAATCCCCCATAATTATAGATGTTCCCTTATTACAAGCCTCAACTATTTCCTGATTGATACTCCGTCCAACCGAGTTGCGACTGTTCGGAGGCCTATATACTACACCCACTAGTGTTTTTTTCCCCTTATTATTCCTTATCTCCACCCAAACTGTTTCATTATCCTGATCCTTTGACCCAATATCATTTCTCTGTATTACAGTGATTCCTTCCTTTATTAACATAGCCACCCCACCTCCCCTTCCTTCCTGCCTGTCCTTCCTGATTGTTAAATAACCTGGTATGTTTAATTCCCAGGCATTGTCACCCTGCAGCCATGTTTCTGTAATGGCCACAAGATCATACCCATATGTAGCTATTTGTGCCTTTAACTCGTCTATTTTGTTACGAATGCTACGTGCATTCAGATAGAGAACTTTCAAATATGTTTTGTGACACTTAGTTCCTGCTTTTGCCCTTTTTATTACTTTACCTTTTACTCCACACCTTCTACCCCTTCCTGACACGCTCTGGTTTTTAATTTCCCCACTGCTACCTAAGTCTATGACCTTCTCTGTTGTCATTTGTATTATTTGCTCTCTGGGAACCTCCCCCCCACTAGTTAGTTTAAAGCCCTCTCTACAGCCCTAGTTATATGATCCGCCAGGACTCTAGTCCCAGCACTGGCCAAGTGAAGCCCGTCCCAATGGAACAGCTCCCTCCTGTCCCAGTACTGGTGCCAGTGTCCCAGGAAGCAAAACCCATTTCTCCCACACCAGTCTTTGAGCCACGCATTTAACTCTCTTATTTTATTTGTCCTAGCCAAATTCGCTCGTGGCTCAGGTAATAATCCAGAGATTATTACCCTTGTGGTTCTGCTTTTTAATTTGGCCCCTAGCTGCTCAAACTCCCTCAGCAGAACCTCCTTCCTTGTCCTATCTATGTCGTTGGTACCAACATGGACCACGACAACTGGATCCTCCCCCTCCCACTCCAAGTTTCTGTCCAGCCCAGAGGAGATGTCCTTAACCCTGGCACCGGGTAGGCAACACAGCCTACGGGACTCTCGCTCTTGGCTGCAGAGAACTCTATCTATCCCCCTAATAATACTATCCCCTACCACTACAACATTTCTATTTACTCCCCCCTCTTGAATGGCCCCCCTCTCCACGGTGCTGTGGCCAGGTTGCTCATCCTCCCTGCAGCCCCTGCTTCCGTCTCCACAGTGAGTAAGAAGCTCGAACCTGTTGGACAAGAGCAACGGCTGCGGCTCCTCCAACACTACCTTCTGGATCCCCGTACCTGCCTCACTCGTGGTCACACCGTCCAGTCCCTGACCATGGGCTACATCTGAATTAATTAACTTCATAGGTGTGACCACCTCCTGAAACACAGAGTCCAGGTACTTCTCCCCCTCCCTGATGTGTCGCAGTATCTGAAGCTCAGACTCCAGCTCATCAACACGGAGCTGGAGATCCTGTAGCAGCAGAGAGAGAGAGACAGGCGAGAGAGGGAGAGAGAGAGACAGGCGAGTGAGGGAGAGAGAGACAGGCGAGCGAGGGAGAGAGAGAGAGACAGGCGAGTGAGGGAGAGAGAGAAAGGTGAGTGAGGGAGAGAGAGACAGGTGAGTGAGGGAGAGAGAGACAGGCGAGTGAGGGAGAGAGAGACAGGCGAGTGAGGGAGGGAGAGAGACAGGTGAGTGAGGGAGAGAGAGACAGGTGAGTGAGGGAGAGAGAGAGACAGGTGAGTGAGGGAGAGAGAGAGACAGGCGAGTGAGGGAGGGAGAGAGACAGGTGAGTGAGGGAGAGAGACAGGCGAGTGAGGGAGAGAGAGAAAGGTGAGTGAGGGAGAGAGAGACAGGCGAGTGAGGTAGAGAGGGACAGGCGAGTGAGGGAGAGAGAGAGAGACAGGTGAGTGAGTGAGAGAGAAAGACAGGCGAGTGAGGGAGAGAGAGAGACAGGCGAGTGAGGGAGAGAGAGAGACAGGCGAGTGAGGGAGAGAGAGAGACAGGCGAGTGAGGGAGAGAGAGAGACAGGCGAGTGAGGGAGAGAGAGAGACAGGCGAGTGAGCGAGAGAGAGAGACAGGCGAGTGAGGGAGAGAGAGAGACAGGCGAGTGAGGGAGAGAGAGAGACAGGCGAGTGAGGGAGAGAGAGAGACAGGTGAGTGAGGGAGAGAGAGACAGGCGAGTGAGGGAGAGAGAGACTGGTGAGAGAGGGAGAGAGAGAGACAGGCGAGTGAGGGAGAGAGAGAGACAGGCGAGTGAGGGAGAGAGAGAGACAGGCGAGTGAGGGAGAGAGAGACAGGCGAGTGAGGGAGAGAGAGAGACAGGTGAGTGAGGGAGAGAGAGAGACAGGTGAGTGAGGGAGAGAGAGAGACAGGTGAGTGAGGGAGAGAGAGAGAGACAGGCGAGTAAGGGAGAGAGAGAGAGACAGGCGAGTGAGGGAGAGAGAGAGAGACAGGTGAGTGAGTGAGAGAGAGAGACAGGCGAGAGAGGGAGAGAGAGACAGGTGAGTGATGGAGAGAGAGACAGGCGAGTGAGGGAGAGACAGAGACAGGTGAGTGAGGGAGAGAGACAGGCGAGTGAGAGAGAGAGAGACAGGTGAGTGAGGGAGAGAGAGAGACAGGCGAGTGAGGGAGTGAGAGAGACAGGCGAGTGAGGGAGAGAGAGAGACAGGCAAGTGAGGGAGAGAGAGACAGGCGAGTGAGGGTGTGAGAGACAGGCGAGTGAGGGAGTGAGAGAGACAGGCGAGTGAGGGAGAGAGAGACAGGTGAGTGAGGGAGAGAGAGACAGGAGAGTGAGGGAGAGAGAGACAGGTGAGTGAGGGAGAGAGAGAGAAAGGCGAGTGAGGGAGAGAGAGACAGGTGAGTGAGGGAGAGAGAGAGACAGGTGAGTGAGGGAGAGAGAGACAGGTGAGTGAGGGAGAGAGAGAGACAGGCGAGTGAGGGAGAGAGAGACAGGCGAGTGAGGGAGAGACAGAGACAGGTGAGTGAGGGAGAGAGAGACAGGCGAGTGAGGGAGAGAGAGAGACAGGCGAGTGAGGGAGAGAGAGACAGGTGAGTGAGGGAGAGAGAGAGACAGGTGAGTGAGGGAGAGAGAGAGACAGGCGAGTGAGAGAGAGAGAGAGACAGGCGAGTGAGGGAGAGAGAGAAAGGCGAGTGAGTGAGAGAGAGACAGGCGAGTGAGGGAGAGAGAGAGAGAGAGAGACAGGCGAGTGAGAGAGAAAGAGAGACAGGCGAGTGAGAGAGAGACAGAGAGAGACAGGCGAGTGAGGGAGAGAGAGACAGGCGAGTGAGGGAGAGAGAGACAGGCAAGTGAGGGAGAGAGAGACAGGCGAGTGAGGGCGAGAGAGAGACAGGCAAGTGAGGGTGAAAGAGACAGGCGAGTGAGAGAGAGAGAGACAGGTGAGTGAGGGAGAGAGAGAGACAGGCGAGTGAGGGAGAGAGAGAGACAGGCGAGTGAGGGAGAGAGAGAGAGAGACAGGCAAGTGAGAGAGAGACAGAGAGAGACAGGCGAGTGAGGGAGAGAGAGAGACAGGCGAGTGAGGGAGGGAGAGACAGGCGAGTGAGGGAGAGAGAGACAGGCGAGTGAGTGAGAGAGAGAGACAGGCGAGTGAGGGAGAGAGAGAGACAGGCGAGTGAGAGAGGGAGCGTTGCATGGTAGTGAAGTATGGGGCCCACTCAATCACCATAGCTACACTAAATGGGAAAAACACACAATAGAAACCCTACATGCAGAATTTTGCCGAAGCATTCTTCGCACCCAAAGGAAAACACCAACAAATGCATGTAGAGCCGAACTAGGCAGATACCCACTGATAATAAACATCCAAAAACGAGCACTAAACCTTCTAAATCACCTCACATCTAGTTCCCCAGACACCCTTCATTTTAAAGCCCTCCAGACCCAAGAGCTGAACCCAGAAATGAGTCCCCTGAGTCAGTTGTTACTGAAACTAAGTACTCCTACCCAGCCGGACCCTGACCAGTCCCAGACCAACACTGCTCTCCAAACACCAATCCGAGTGAACCAAATCATTAAACAATGCAAAGAAACCTACCTGGAACATTGGAACAAAATAAACAAAAGCCAAAGCAGATTAGAATGCTACCGGGCCCTAAAAAGAGAATATAAACTGGCAGACTGTCTCTCGGCCATCAGAGACACAAAACAGAGACAGACCCTCACCAGATACAGACTAAGCGACCACCAACTGGCAATTGAAAAAGGAAGATACAAGAAATCCTGGCAACCTAAAGAAAATAGAATATGTGATCACTGTCTGGTCGGCGAGGTTGAGACAAAGGTGCACTTCCTCCTAAAATGCGAAAAATTTAACAAAACAAGAAACATATATTTTGACAAGCTCAGCCTTACAACCCCAGATTTCAAAGAATTGGATGACCTGTCAAAATTAAGAATAGTCCTGGGGGAAGGAGACAGACCATATCTTGGTGCCCAATATGTAGCAACATGTCACAACCTGAGGAATAGTGAGTGACTAACGAGCACACCCATAGCATATATGCTCTAAAAATGTTTAAATCAATACCGAATGTACCCAACGACTGTTTAAATTAATACTGTCTGTACCCAATGAAGGTCAAAATTGTTTGACACCTACAGAATGTTGGAAACCTGTACTTTTTGTTATGTAAGCTTTGGTAATATGGTTCCCTGTAAACTTTCATGCCAATAAAGCATTTGATTTTGAATTTGAATTTGATTTGAGAGACAGGCGAGTGAGGGCGAGAGAGAGACAGGCGAGTGAGTGAGAGAGAGAGACAGGCGAGAGAGGGAGAGAGAGACAGGTGAGTGAGGGAGAGAGAGACAGGCGAGTGAGGGAGAGAGAGAGAGACAGGCGAGTGAGGGAGAGAGAGAGACAGGCGAGTGAGTGAGAGAGAGGGAGAGAGAGACAGGCGAGTGAGGGAGAGAGAGAGACAGGCCAGTGAGGGGGAGAGAGACAGGCAAGTGAGGGAGAGAGAGAGACAGGCGAGAGGGAGAGAGAGACAGGCGAGAGAGGGAGAGAGAGAGAGACAGGCAAGTGAGAGAGAGAGAGAGAGACAAACGAGTGAGGGAGAGAGAGAGACAGGCGAGTGAGGGAGAGAGAGAGACAGGCGAGTGAGGGAGAGAGAGAGACAGGCGAGTGAGAGAGAGAGAGACAGGCGAGTGAGGGAGAGAGTCAGGTGAGTGAGGGAGAGAGAGAGAGACAGGCGAGTGACAGAACAAGGATTACAGCAACAATAAGACCTACTCGACAAAAACTGACAAAATTGGGCCCTGACAGTAAATCTAAAGAAAACCAACATCATGATTTTTCAAAAAAGGCCCAGATGTCAGGAAAACAAATACCAGTTTACTCTCAGTGATACCATCATAGGACACACTATGAGCTACACTTACCTTGGTCTAACCATCACAGCATCAGGGAGCTTCAGCATAGCAGTGAATGCGCTAAAAGAAAAAGCCCGAAGAGCCCTATATGCAATAAAAAAGAAAATTCTACAACATCCAAATTCCAATCAACATCTGGCTCAAAATATTTGACAGCATAATCCTGCCCATTGCGCTGTACGGTAGTGAAGTATGGGAGTATGGGGCCCACTCAATCACCATAGCTACACTAAATGGGAAAAACACACAATAGAAGCCCTACATGCAGAATTTTGCTGAAGCATTCTTCGCACCCAAAGGAAAACACCAACAAATGCATGTAGAGCCGAACTAGGCAGATACCCACTGATAATAAACATCCAAAAACGAGCACTAAACTTTCTAAATCACCTCAAATCTAGTTCCCCAGACACCCTTCATTTTAAAGCCCTCCAGACCCAAGAGCTGAACCTAGAAATGAGTCCCCTGAGTCAGCTGCTACTGAAGAGGGATAGGGCTATAGTGATAGGGGATTCAATTGTAAGGGGGATAGATAGGAGTTTCTGTGGCCGAGACCGAGACTCCAAGATGGTATGTTGCCTCCCTGGTGCAAGGGTCAAGGATGTCTCGGAGCGGGTGCAGAGCATTCTGAAGGGGGAGGGGGATCAGCCAGTTGTCATGGTACATGTAGGTACCAACGATGTAGGTAAAAAGAGGGAGGAGGTCCTACAAGCTGAATTTAGGGAGTTAGGAGCTAAATTGAAAAGTAGGACCTCAAAGGTAGTAATCTCTGGATTGCTACCAGTGCCACGAGCTAATAAGTTTAGAGAGAGTAAGATAGATAAGCTAAATACGTGGCTTGAGCAGTGGTGCAAGGGAGAGGGATTTAAATTCTTGAGGCATTGGAACCAGTTCTTGGGGAGGAGTGACCTGTACCAAGGGGACGGTCTACACCTGAACTGTGAGGGAGCCGATGTCCTCGGGGTAATATTTTCTAGGGCGGTTCGGGAGGATTTAAACTAATTTGGCAGGGGGATGGGAACCTAGGTAGTGGAAAAGAGGGAAGTCATATGAAGTCAGAAATAGATGGTAGAAAGGTGAGAAGCAATAAGCAAAGGAGAGAAACACAAAGGGCCAAACTAATTCATAATGAGAGTGTGAAAAAAGCAAGCCTGAAGGCTTTGTATCTTAATGCTAGAAGCATTAGGAACAAGGTGGATGAATTAGTTGTGGAAATAGAGGTAAACAAGTATGATTTGATTGGGATTACAGAAACGTGGCTGCAGGGTGGGCAAGGCTGGGAACTTAACATCCAGGGATATACAATATTTAGGAAGGATCGGCAAAAAGGTAGGGGAGGTGGGGTAGCATTGCTGGTAAAGGAGGGGATTAATGCAATGGAAAGGAAGGATATTAACTCGGATGAAACGGAATCTGTATGGGTAGAAATGAGAAATAGCAAGGGGAGGAAAACGTTAGTGGGTGTGATATATAGGCCTCCAAATAGTAATATGGAGGTGAGGGAAGGCATAAAAAGGGAAATTAGAGAAGCGTGCGATAAGAGCACAGCTGTCATCATGGGTGACTTTAATTTACATATTGATTGGACTACCCAAATTAGTAAAAATTCTGAGGAGGAGGAATTCCTGGAATGTTTTCGCGACGGTTATCTGGACCAATATGTCGAGGAGCCGACTCGAGATCAGGCCATTTTAGACTGGGTATTGTGCAATGAGAAGGGACTTATCAGCAATCTTCTTGTACGAGGCCTGTGATAAAAATGCTAACTTCCGAGAAGTTATGTCATCACTTCCTGTGAACTATGAACTATGAACTGTGTACATACCTCACTTCCTGTAAATGTCACTTCCTGTTGGACTGGTATAAATACTGGTCTGTTCAGTATTGTAAGAGGCTTCTACCAGAGGCATGGTAAAGACCTCTCTTGTATATAGTGTGTTTATAAGTTACTTAAAGCTTACTTTAAAGTTACTTGATGGTAAGTCTCCTTTTTCTTACATCAATTTAAGTAACTTAGTATTTACACTGACAAATACTAGACCTTCAGACAAACTCGGAAGTTAAGGATCCAGGGAACCACCCATCATGGAGAAAATCCTTAGACCTATTCGTCTGGACTTGGACCCGAATACACCAGCAGCTGGCAGGGTATGGAAGCATTGGTATCGTACTTTTGAGAATTTTCTGGATGAATGTAAAGTGGATGCTCCTGCTAAATTGAAGATACTTGTCAATTATGTGACCCCAAAAGTGTTCGAATATGTTGATGACTGGGATAATTACGAAGAGGTGATTCGGGCACTTAAGAAACTGTATGCGAAGACCCCAAATGAGGTCTATGCTAGACATCTACTGGCCACAGCCCGACAAGGGCCAGGGGAATCAATTGACGAATTCCTGCAAGAACTTCGCAGGCTCAGCGTAGATTGTAACTTTCAGGCAGCCTCAGCTGAGCTGTACCGCCAAGAAATGATTCGTGATGCTTTCATCTGCGGGATTGCCTCTCCATTTATACGCCAGCGTCTACTAGAAAGTAAAACACTTGAGCTACAAAAAGCTTTTGACCTAGCTTGTTCACTGGATTTGGCAAAGAGAAATGCAGACCTCTATCAGCTGCCCAGATCTCGATCTGCTGCTGTAGCTGCAACCAGACAATTCAAGCGGTCTCAGGTGAACCCTATCATGGGGGAATCTAATAATTCTGATGAAGAAGAGGAGGACGACCCCACTTTAGCAGCCTCTTGGCAATCTAGGAAGGAATGCTTCTTTTGTGGAGATGCTTTTCACCCTAGGAAAACCTGCCCTGCTCGCAATGCAATCTGCAGTTATTGCGGAAAAAAAGGACACTTTGTTAAAGTTTGCCTATCAAGGGCCTCTACGAGGGCCAATCCAGCTAAGGCCTACCGAACTGCCCCAATTAGGGCCTATCAAGATGCTCCAGCTAGGACCTATCAAGCTTCCTCTCGAGCTCTCTCCCGAAGAAGCACACCGAGAGTTTTAGCCACTCTCTGTGCAACGACACCAATTACAGCTGCTTGCCCACAGAACCTGTCTCAGGCAGCCACAAAAATTTCAATTAAAGGGCATACCTTAGATGCCTTAATTGACTCAGGAAGTACTGATAGTTTCATTAAGGAACAGATTGTTGCGAAATTGAAACTACATGTCTTCCCATCGGACCAGGCAATTGCGATGGCCCAGTCATCACTTAATACCAGAATCTCCGGCTTTTGTGTTGTTGATATGACACTTCATGGTCGTATGTATCCCTCCACCCGACTTTCAGTGCTCAAAGACTTATGTAGTGATCTCCTCTTAGGGCTGGACTTCCAAAAACAGCATAAGAAACTCACCATTGAGTTTGGTGGATCCAAACCCGGACTTACTATTTCTAATATACCATCTAAATTACCATTTTGTGCATTATCAGCAGCTTCACTTGATGAACCCTCATTATTTGCCAGTATTCCGCCTCAATGCCAACCGATAATAACAAAATCGCGGCGCTTTAATCAGGGAGACCAATCTTTTATTGCGGCTGAAATCTCTCGACTTCTAGCAGAGGATATCATTGAACCATGTTCGTCGCCCTGGCGGGCTCAAGTCGTCATTGTCAAGAACCCTCTAAAACCTCACAAACAGCGACTATGCATCGATTATTCGCAAACCATCAATCAATATACCGACTTGGACGCCTACCCATTGCCACGCATTGATGATATGGTTAATAAACTGGCCGAATACAAAGTGTTCTCAACTTACGATTTAAAAAGTGCCTATCATCAGTTACCCTTGAAGGTCTCAGATAAGCAGTACACAGCCTTTGAGGCTAATGGACGGCTGTACCAATTTCGTCGCCTCCCATTCGGGGTTACTAATGGAGTGGCTGTCTTTCAACGGGCAATGGATGGCCTGGTTAAGCAGGAAAACCTAAGGGACACTTTTCCCTATCTTGATAACATTACCATTGCAGGTCACGATCAACAGGAACACGACTCCAACCTCCAAAAATTTCGGGATGCCCTCCATCGCCGTAATTTGACCCTGAATGAATCCAAATCTGTTGAGTCGCAACCGACCATCAACATCCTTGGCTACTGCGTAGGCAATGGTATCATTAAGCCAGACCCAGAAAGACTTCGCCCGCTCCAAGAGCTCCCGTCACCTAAGAATCCGGCTTCTTTACGTCGGGCTCTCGGTCTGTTTGCATACTACGCAAAATGGATTCCTCATTTTTCGGACAAAATCCAACCCTTGCTGCATGCTAGATCATTTCCACTGGGAACAGCGGCTGTTGCAGCCTTTAACCTTCTCAAAAAACAGTTGGAGAAAGCGGCTCTTCACTCCATCGATGAGAATCTCCCTTTCGTGGTTGAATGTGATGCCTCGGAGGTGGCGATCTCGGCTACTCTGAATCAGGAAGGTCGTCCTGTAGCATTTATGTCCAGGACCTTACAAGGTGCCGAGCTACATTATCCTCCGGTTGAGAAAGAAGCCACAGCCATCATAGAGGCAGTACGGAAGTGGAACCATTTTCTAGCTCGCCAGCACTTTACATTGATCACGGACCAACGATCAGTCGCCTTCATGCTCGATAATCGAAAACGAACCAAAATTAAGAATAATAAAATACAACTTTGGAGGATGGAACTGGCCTCTTTTGGTTATACCATTCTCTATCGGCCTGGCAAGGAGAATGTGGCCCCGGACACCCTCACACGGGCATTCTGCTCCACTATGTCATCCTCCACTCTCATGGATGTCCACAATAGTTTGTGTCATCCTGGCGTTACGCGCATGCTACATTTCGTACGATCACGGAATCTCCCTTTTTCCACTGGAGATGTAAAGAAAATATGCTCAGAATGCCGGCTTTGTGCGGAATTAAAACCTCAGTTCTTCCGCCCCTCAGATGGTATACTCATACATGCAACCCAACCGATGCAACGACTTAGCATCGATTTTAAGGGCCCAGTGCCCTCTTCAACTCGGAACACATATTTGCTCACCATGATCGACGAATATTCACGTTTTCCGTTTGCCTTCCCCTGCTCCAATATGCTGGCGTCCACAGTAATCTGCTGCCTTGAGCAGGTATTTTCTCTCTGTGGCATGCCGGCTTATATTCACTCAGATCGGGGTCCATCCTTTATGTCAAGGGAACTCAAGGACTACCTCTCAGAACGGGGAATTGCTACAAGCAAAATAACACCATACCATCCCATCGGAAATGGGCAGGTAGAGAGGTATAACGGTATCATCTGGAATTCTGTACGTCTCGCTTTAAGATCTCGGGGCCTACCAGACCAGCAATGGGAAACAGTGCTTCCGGATGCATTGCACTCTATACGGTCCCTGCTTTCTACAGCCACAAATACTACACCTCATGAGCGGTTCTTTGGATTCCAGCGTCGCTCATCTCATGGAACATCACTCCCATCATGGCTAACTACTCCTGGACCTGTATTACTCCGAAGATACGTTCGGACGTCTAAAAATGACCCTCTTGTAGACGAGGTCAAACTAACCGATGCCAACCCCACCTATGCAAACATACGATATTCCGACGGCCGAGAATCTACCGTATCATTAGGGGATCTGGCTCCCTGCCCACCAGGACCTAGTGGGACATCGGGTGATGGCATTTCACCAGGAAACTCTTGGGACCTATCGGGTACCCCTCTCCAGGATCCTGATCGGACACCAACTAGCTTGGTGCCGGTAGAACCCCGTGCTCAAGGTTGCGACCCTCCCAGTACCGCGCATGAAAGTACTGATCCGCCACAGACCAGCTCTGCATCTCCCTCTGAACAGAGGCAGTCCGATTTTGAACCTATTGGGGCTCGTACTCGAAGCCATGATCTCCCCGACCCTTCACAGGGCAATCCAGGCCACACAGACTCTGACCAATGGCCAACCGCATGTAAGCGGACCAGCGACCCTCTACGACGGGAATCCAAACGGGTGCGACTCTTCCTTGTTCGGCGGCTGCGGACCAAAAGGTAGACCACAGCCTCCTAATCCTGCAGGAGGGAAGAATGTGATAAAAATGCTAACTTCCGAGAAGTTATGTCATCACTTCCTGTGAACTATGAACTATGAACTGTGTACATACCTCACTTCCTGTAAATGTCACTTCCTGTTGGACTGGTATAAATACTGGTCTGTTCAGTATTGTAAGAGGCTTCTACCAGAGGCATGGTAAAGACCTCTCTTGTATATAGTGTGTTTATAAGTTACTTAAAGCTTACTTTAAAGTTACTTGATGGTAAGTCTCCTTTTTCTTACATCAAGGCCCCTTGGGTCAGAGCGATCATAATATGATCGAGCTCTCAGTCAAGATGGAGAGTGAGGAAATTGAATCAGAGACTAAGGTCCAGAATTTAAATAAAGGGAATTACGAGGGTATGAGACGGGAATTGGGTAAGATTGATTGGGTGGTGTTTCTGGGGGGATTGACAGTGGATAGACAATGGCAAGCATTCAAAGATAGAATGGAAGAATTCCAGAACATGTTTATACCGGTTTGGCATAAAAATAAACCTAAAAAGGTGACTCAACCGTGGATAACGAGGGAAATTAGGGACAGCATAAAATCAAAAAAAAGGGCATATCAACTGGCAAAAAAAAGCACCAGACCGGAAGATTGGGGGCAGTACAGGATACAGCAAAAGAGGACAAAGGGATTAATCAGGAAGGGGAAAATAGAATACGAAAGTAAACTTGCAGCAAACATAAAGACAGACTGCAAAAGCTTTTATCGGTATATCAGGAGGAAAAGACTGGTAAAATCCCAAGTCGGTCCCTTGCAGTCCGATTCGGGAGAATATATAATGGAGAATAAGGAAATGGCAGACCAATTAAACTCATACTTTGGTTCTGTATTCACAAAGGAGGACACAAATAACCTCCCAGGAATATCGGCAAACATAGGGACTAATGAGAGGGAGGAGCTGACAGAAATTAGTATCTCTAGGGATATGGTGTTGGGTAAGTTGAGGGGACTGAAGGCCAACAAATCCCCGGGGCCTGATAAACTACATCCTAGGGTACTTAAGGAGGTGGCCCTGGAGATAGCAGATGCTCTAAGGATCATCTTCCGGAACTCCATTGACTCGGGAACAGTACCCGTGGATTGGAGGGTAGCTAATGTTACCCCAATATTTAAAAAGGGGGGTAGAGAGAAAGCAGGGAATTATAGACCAGTAAGCCTTACATCGGTTGTGGGCAAAATGCTAGAGTCCATTATTAAGGATAAAATAGCGGAGCACTTGACAAATGGGGAAAGGATCGGACAGAGTCAACATGGATTTACAAAGGGTAAATCGTGTTTGACTAATCTGCTGGAATTTTTTGAGGAAGTAACTGGTAAATTAGATGGGGGAGAGCCAGTGGATGTGGTGTACCTTGACTTCCAGAAAGCCTTCGATAAGGTTCCACACAAAAGATTATCATGCAAAATTAAGGCTCATGGGATTTGGGGCAAAGTATTAACGTGGATAGAGAACTGGCTGGCGGATAGAAAACAGAGAGTTGGAATAAACGGCTCGTTTTCAGAGTGGCAGGCAGTGACCAGCGGGGTGCCGCAAGGATCTGTCCTGGGACCCCAGCTGTTCACAATATATATAAATGATCTGGGTCAGGGAATTGGATGCAATATTTCCAAATTCGCTGACGACACTAAACTAGGAGGAGGGGTGGGCTCTGATGAGGATGTCAGGAGGCTACAGTGCGATTTGGACAGGTTGGGGGAATGGGCGGATACGTGGCAGATGCACTATAATGTGGATAAATGCGAGGTTATCCACTTTGGGGGTAAAAACAGGAGGGTAGATTATTATCTAAATGGCAATAGATTGGGAGATGGGGAAGTGCAGAGGGACCTGGGTGTTCTTGTGCACCAGTCACTGAAGGAGAGCATGCAGGTGCAACAGGCGATTAAGAAGGCAAATGGTATGTTGGCCTTCATATCAAGGGGGTTCGAGTATAGGAATAGGGATACCTTACTATAGCTGTACAAGGTGCTGGTGAGACCGCATCTGGAGTATTGTGTACAGTTTTGGTCGCCCCATCTGCGGAAGGATGTTCTTGCCATGGAAAGAGTGCAATGGCGATTCACCAGGCTGATACCTGCGAAGAGAGATTAAATAGTTTGGGCTTGTACTCACTGGAGTTTAGAAGATTGAGAGGGGATCTCATCGAAACATATAAAATTATGGCAGGCCTGGACAGGCTGAATTCAGAGAGAATGTTTCCAATGGCCGGGGAGCACAGAACCAGGGGCCACAGTCTAAAAATAGCGGGCAAATCATTTAAAACAGAGATGAGGAAGAATTTCTTCACTCAAAGAGTGGTGAGCCTGTGGAATTCCCTGCCACAGAGGGCTGTGAAGGCTAATTCAATAAATATTTTCAAGAGAGAATTGGATATATTTCTGAAGGCTAAGGGGATTAAGGGTTACGGAGAAAAGGCGGGGACGGGGTACTGAACTGGTAAGATCAGCTATGATCTCAGACGAAGATCAGCCATGATCTCATTGGATGGCGGAGCAGGCTCGAAGGGCCGAATGGCCTACTCCTGTTCCTATCTCTATGTTTCTATGTTTCTATGAAACTAAGTACTCCTACTCAGCCGGACCCTGACCAGTCCCAGACCAACACTGCCCTCCAAACACCAATCCGAGTGAACCAAAACATTAAACAATGCAAAGAAACTTACCTGGAACATTGGAACAAAATAACCAAAAGCCAAAGCAGATTAGAATGTTACCGGGCCCTAAAAAGAGAATATAAACTGGCAGACTATCTCTCGACCATCAGAGACACAAAACAGAGACAGACCCTCACCAGGTACAGACTAAGCGACCACCAACTGGCAATTGAAAAAGGAAGATACAAGAAATCCTGGCAGCCTAGAGAGAATAGAATATGTGATCACTGTCTGGCTGGCGAGGTTGAGACAGAGATGCACTTCCTCCTAAAATGCGAAAAATTCAACAAAACAAGAAACATATATTTTGACAAGTTCAGCCAAACAACCCCAGATTTCAAAGAATTGGATGACCTGTCAAAATTAAGATTAGACCTGGGAGAAGGAGACAGACCATACCTTGGTGCCCAATATGTAACAACATGTCACAACCTGAGGAACAGTGAGGGACTAACGAGCACACCCATAGCACATATAAACATTAAGAATGTTTAAATCAATACCGAATGTACCCAACGACTGTTTAAAAATTAATACTGAATGTACCCAACGAGGGTCAATGACTGTTTAAATTAATATTGTCTGTACCCAAAGAAGGTCAAAATTGTTTGACACCTACAGAATGTTGGAAAACTGTACTTTTTGTTATGTAAGCTTTGGCAATATGGTTCCCTGTAAACTTTCATGCCAATAAAGCATTTGAATTGAATTGAATTGAATTGAATTGACAGGTGAGAGAGAGACAGAGAGACAGGTGAGAGAGAGAGAGAGACAGGTGAGAGAGAGAGAGAGACAGGTGAGAGAGAGAGAGAGAGAGACAGGTGAGAGAGAGAGAGAGACAGGTGAGAGAGAAAGAGACAGGTGAGAGAGAAAGAGACAGGTGAGAGAGAAAGAGACAGGTGAGAGAGAGAGAACCCTATATGCAATAAAAAGAAAATTCTACAACATCCAAATCCCAATCAAAATCTGGCTCAAACTATTTGACAGCATAATCTTGCCCATTGCGCTGTACGGTAGTGAAGTATGTGGCCCGCTAAACCACCATAGCTACACTAAATGGGAAAAATACACAATAGAAGCCCTACATGCAGAATTTTGCCGAAGCATCCTTCGCACCCAAAGGAAAACATCAACAAATGCATGCAGAGCCGAACTAGGCAGATACCCACTGATAATAAACATTCAAAAACGAGCACTAAACTTCCTAAATCACCTCAAATCTAGCTCCCCAGACACCCTTCATTTTAAAGCCTTCCAGACCCAAGAGCTAAACCCAGAAAAGAGTCCCCTGAGTCAGCTGCTACTGAAACTAAGTACTCCTACTCAGCCGGACCCTGTCCAGTCCCAGACCAACACTGCCGTACAAACACCAATCCGAGTGAACCAAATCATTAAACAATGCAAAGAAACCTACCTGGAACATTGGAACAATGTAACCAAAAGCCAAAGCAGATTAGAATGTTACCGGGCACTAAAAAGAGAATATAAACTGGCAGACTATCTCTCGACCATCAGAGACACAAAACAGAGACAGACCCTCACCAGGTACAGACTAAGCGACCACCAACTGGCAATTGAAAAAGGGAGATACAAGAAATCCTGGCAGCCTACAGAGAATAGAATATGTGATCAATGTCTGGCCGGTGAGGTTGAAACAGAAATGCATTTCCTCCTAAAATGCAAAAAATTCAACACATCAAGAAACATATTATTTAACAAGCTAAGCCAAACAACCCCAGATTTCAAGGAATTGGATGACCTGTCAAAATTAAGATTAGTCCTGGGAGAAGGAGACAGACCATACCTTGGTGCCAAATATATAACAACATGTCACAACCTGAGGACTGTTTAAAATTAATACTGAATGTACCCTAGGATATACAAAGACTGTTTAAATTAATATTGTTTAAAAGTAATATTGTATGTACCCAACAAAGGTCAAATTTGTTTGACACCTACAGAATGTTGGAAAACTGTACCTTTTTGCTGTGTAAGCTTTGGCAATATGGTTCTCTGTAAACCTTCATGCCAATAAAGCATTTGAATTGTGAAAATTGTGGATTGTGACAGGTGAGAGAGAGAGAGACAGGTGAGAGAGAGAAAGAGACAGGTGAGAGAGAGAGAAAGAGACAGGTGAGTGAGAGAAAGAGACAGGTGAGTGAGAGAGACAGGCGAGAGAGAGAGAGGGAGAGACAGAACAGGGATTACAGCAACAACGAGACCTACTTGACAAATACTGCCAAAATTGGGCTCTAACAGTAAATCTAAAGAAAACCAACATCATGATTTTTCAAAAAAGGCCCAGGTGTCAGGAAAGCAAATACCAGTTTACTCTCAGTGATACCATCATAGGACACACTATGAGTTACACTTACCTTGGTCTAACCATTACAGCATCAGGGAGCTTCAACATAGCAGTGAACACACTAAAAGAAAAAGCCCGAAGAGCACTATACGCAATAAAAAGAAAATTCTACAACATCCAAATCCCAATCAAAATCTGGCTCAAAATATTTGACAGCATAATCCTGCCCATTGCGCTGTATGGTAGTGAAGTATGGGGCCCGCTAAATCACCAAAGCTACACTAAATGGGAAAAACACACAATAGAAGCCCTACATGCAGAATTCTGCCGAAGCATCCTCCGCATCCAAAGGAAAACACAAACAAATGCATGCAGAGCTGAACTAGGCAGATACCCACTGATAATAAACATCCAAAAACGAGCACTAAACTTCATAAATCACCTCAAATCTAGCTCCCCAGACACCCTTCATTTCAAAGCCTTCCAGACCCAAGAGCTAAACCCAGAAAAGAGTCCCCTGAGTCAGCTGCTACTGAAACTAAGTAATCAGCTGGACCCTGACCAGCCCCAGACCAACACAGCCGTCCAAACACCAATCCGAGTGAACCAAATCATTAAACAATGCAAAGAAACCTACCTGGAACATTGGAAGAAAATAACCAAAAGACAAAGCAGATTAGAATGTTACCGGGCCCTAAAAAGAGAATATAAACTGGCAGACTATCTCTCGACCATCAGAGACACAAAACAGAGACAGACCCTCACCAGGTACAGACTAAGCGACCACCAACTGGCAATTGAAAAAGGCAGATACAAGAAATCCTGGCAGCCTGGAGAGAATAGAACATGTGATCAATGTCTGGCCAGCGAGGTTGAAACAGAAATGCATTTCCTCCTAAAATGCGAAAAATTCAACACACCAAGAAACATATTATTCAACAAGCTAAGCCAAACAACCCCAGATTTCAAGGAATTGGATGACCTGTCAAAATTAAGATTAGTCCGAGGAGAAGGAGACAGACCATACCTTGGGGCCAAATATGTAACAACATGTCACAACCTGAGGACTGTTTAAAATTAAGACTGTTTAAAATTAATATTGAATGTACCCAATGAGGTACAAAGACTGTTTAAATTAATATTGTTTAAAAGTAATATTATATGTACCCAACAAAGGTCAAATGGTTTGACACCAACAGACTGTTGGAAAACTGTACCTTTTTGCTGTGTAAGCTTTGGCAATATGGTTCTCTGTAAACTTTCATGCCAATAACGCATTTGAATTGTGAATTGTGAATTGTGAGAGAGAGACAGGCGAGTGAGAGAGAGAGAGAGAGACAGGTGAGAGAGAGAGAGAGACAGGCGAGTGAGTGAGAGAGAGAGGCAGGCGAGTGAGGGGGAGAGAGAGAGAGAGACAGGCGAGTGAGAGAGAGAGAGAGACAGGCGAGTGAGGGAGAGAGAGAGACAGGTGAGTGAGAGAGAGAGAGAGAGACAGGCGAGTGAGGGAGAGAGAGACAGGCGAGTGAGGGAGAGAGAGAGACAGGCCAGTGAGGGGGAGAGAGACAGGCGAGTGAGGGCGAGAGAGAGACAGGCGAGAGGGAGAGAGAGACAGGCGAGAGAGGGAGAGAGAGAGAGCATGCAGAGCCGAACTAGGCAGATACCCACTGATAATAAACATCCAAAAACGAGCACTAAACTTCCTAAATCACCTCAAATCTAGCTCCCCAGACACCCTTCATTTCAAAGCCTTTCAGACCCAAGAGCTAAACCCAGAAAAGAGTCCCCTGAGTCAGCTGCTACTGAAACTAAGTACTCAGCCGGACCCTGACCAGCCCCAGACCAACACAGCCGTCCAAACACCAATCCGAGTGAACCAAATCATTAAACAATGCAAAGAAACCTACCTGGAACATTGGAACAAAATAACCGAAAACCAAAGCAGATTAGAATGTTACCGGGCCCTAAAAAGAGAATATAAACTGGCAGACTACCTCACGACCATCAGAGACACAAAACAGAGACAGACCCTCACCAGGTACAGACTAAGCGACCACCAACTGGAAATTGAAAAAGGCAGATACAAGAAATCCTGGCAGCCTAGAGAGAATAGAATATGCGATCAATGTCTGGCTGGCGAGGTTGAAACAGAAATGCATTTCCTCCTAAAATGCGAAAAATTCAACACATCAAGAAACATATTATTCAACAAGCTAAGCCAAACAACCCCAGATTTCAAGGAATTGGATGATCTGTCAAAATTGAGATTAGTCCTAGGAGAAGGAGACAGACCATACCTTGGGGCTAAATATGTAACAACATGTCACAACCTGAGGACTGTTTAAAAGTAAGACTGTTTAAAATTAATATTGAATGTACCAAATGAAGTAGAAAGACTGTTTAAAATTAATATTGTTTAAAAGTAATATTGTATATACCCAACAAATGTCAAATCGATTGACACCTACAGAATGTTGGAAAACTGTACCTTTTTGCTATGTAAGCTTTGGCAATATGGTTCTCTGTAAACTTTCATGCCAATAAAGCATTTGAACTGAACTGAACTGAACTGAGAGAGATTCTAAATAGTAGATTACTTGATTTTCTTAAAAAACATAATATCCTCAGAAAAAACCAAATAGGCTTTCTTCCAAAACACCGCACCGCCGACCATATCTATACCCTTCACACCCTCATTGAAAAACATATACACCAAACAAAAAATGGGAAAATATTCGCCTGTTTCATCGACTTCAAGAAAGCCTTTGACTCTATATGGCACGAAGGGCTCTATTATAAACTTCTTCAGTGTGGAATAGGGGGCAAAGTCTATGAACTTATTAAATCAATGTATCTGAAAAACAAATGTGGGGTCAAAATTGGAGACAAACGCACCGATTTCTTCACCCAGAGAGGAGGCGTCCGGCAGGGCTGCAATTTGAGCCCGACCCTGTTCAACATATACATAAATGAATTAGCAGACATGCTGGAGCAAAGCGAGTCACCAGGTCTCCGTCTCCTGGATGGAGAGGTGAAGTCCCTGTTCTATGCGGATGACCTGGTTCTGCTGTCTCCCACAGAACAGGGATTACAGCAACAACTAGACCTACTCGACAAATACTGCCAAAATTGGGCTCTAACAGTAAATCTAAAGAAAACCAACATCATGATTTTTCAAAAAAGACCCAGATGTCAGGAAAACAAATACCAGTTTACCCTCAGTGATACCACTATAGGACACACTATGAGCTACACCTACCTTGGTCTAACTATTACAGCATCAGGGAGCTTCAGCATAGCAGTGAATGCACTAAAAGAAAAAGCCCGAAGAGCCTATATGCAATAAAAAGAAAATTCTACAACATCCAAATCCCAATCAAAATCTGGCTCAAAATATTTGACAGCATAATCCTGCCCATTGCACTGTACGGTAGTGAAGTATGGGGCCCGCTAAATCACCAAAGCTACACTAAATGGGAAAAACACACAATAGAAGCCCTACATGCAGAATTCTGCCGAAGCATCCTTCGCACCCAAAGAAAAACTCCAACAAATGCATGCAGAGCCGAACTAGGCAGATACCCACTGATAATAAACATCCAAAAACGAGCACTAAACTTCCTAAATCACCTCAAATCTAGCTCCCCAGACACCCTTCATTTCAAAGCCTTTCAGACCCAAGAGCTAAACCCAGAAAAGAGTCCCCTGAGTCAGCTGCTACTGAAACTAAGTACTCAGCCGGACCCTGACCAGCCCCAGACCAACACAGCCGTCCAAACACCAATCCGAGTGAACCAAATCATTAAAAAATGCAAAGAAACCTACCTGGAACATTGGAACAAAATAACCGAAAGCCAAAGCAGATTAGAATGTTACCGGGCCCTAAAAAGAGAATATAAACTGGCAGACTACCTCACGACCATCAGAGACACAAAACAGAGACAGACCCTCACCAGGTACAGACTAAGCGACCACCAACTGGAAATTGAAAAAGGCAGATACAAGAAATCCTGGCAGCCTAGAGAGAATAGAATATGCGATCAATGTCTGGCTGGCGAGGTTGAAACAGAAATGCATTTCCTCCTAAAATGCGAAAAATTCAACACATCAAGAAACATATTATTCAACAAGCTAAGCCAAACAACCCCAGATTTCAAGGAATTGGATGATCTGTCAAAATTGAGATTAGTCCTAGGAGAAGGAGACAGACCATACCTTGGGGCCAAATATGTAACAACATGTCACAACCTGAGGACTGTTTAAAAGTAAGACTGTTTAAAATTAATATTGAACGTACCAAATGAAGTAGAAAGACTGTTTAAAATTAATATTGTTTAAAAGTAATATTGTATGTACCCAACAAATGTCAAATCGATTGACACCTACAGAATGTTGGAAAACTGTACCTTTTTGCTATGTAAGCTTTGGCAATATGGTTCTCTGTAAACTTTCATGCCAATAAAGCATTTGAATTGAATTGAATTGAATTGAATTGAATTGAGAGACAGGCGAGTGAGGGAGAGAGAGAGACAGGCGAGAGAGGGAGATAGAGAGAGACAGGCGAGAGAGGGAGAGAGAGAGACAGGCGAGAGAGGGAGAGAGAGAGACAGGCGAGTGAGGGAGAGAGAGACAGGCGAGAGAGGGAGAGAGAGAGACAGGCGAGAGAGGGAGAGAGAGAGAGACAGGCGAGAGAGGGAGAGAGAGAGACAGGCGAGAGAGTGAGAGAGAGAGACAGGCAAGTGAGGGAGAGAGAGAGAGACAGGCGAGAGAGGAAGAGAGAGAGAGACAGGCGAGAGAGGGAGAGAGAGAGACAGGCGAGAGAGAGAGACAGGCGAGTGAGGGAGAGAGAGAGACAGGTGAGTGAGGGAGAGAGAGAGACAGGCGAGTGAGTGAGAGAGAGAGACAGGCGAGAGAGGGAGAGAGAGACAGGCGAGAGAGGGAGAGAGAGACAGGCGAGAGAGGGAGAGAGAGACAGGCTTTCTATGCCATCAAAAAATCTATCCAAATAGAAATCCCAAATAGCATTTGGCTCAAAATTTTCAAATCAGTAATTGAACCAATCGCACTCTATGGCAGTGAGGTATGGGGACTGCTAACACAACAAGAATTTGCAAAATGGGACAAACACCCAATTGAGATCCTACATGCAGAATTCTGTAAAAATATCCTCCGGACTCAAAGGAAAACAGTAAACAATGCATGCAGGGCGGAACTAGGCCAATATCCATTAATAATCACTATCCAAAAAGGAGCCACCAAATTTTGGAATCACCTACAAATGAGCAACCCCCAATGCTATCACTACGACGCCCTGAAATGCCAAGAGCTGACCATTAAGAAGAATACCCTCAGTCAACTAGTCCTGGGACTCAGTGAAGTACCCCCTAACAATACTAACAATAACCAGCCCCAGGACAGTGACAGGGTAACACAAAGAATTCGACCCAACACAATCGTCGCTAAGCAAAAGGAAAAATATCTGACATATTGGACAGAAACAACAAAAACCCAAAGCAAACTCAACTGCTACTTGGCCCTAAACAGACAATACAACATAGCTGATTACATGACCATGGTAAAGGATAACAAACTGAGAAGAACCTTGACAAGGTACAGACTTAGCGAACATAGCCTAGCGATCGAAAAAGGCAGACACAGGCAGACCAGGCTGCCAAGAGAAGACAGGATATGCTCTCACTGCAATCAGGGAGTAGTGGAGACAGAGGCGCACTTCCTCACAGCCTGTGGAAAATATCAGGGCATCAGGGAGAATTTCTACCAAAAATTCTCACAAATATGCCCTGAATTCAGAAATCTGAATGACGACCAAAAACTCCCATTCCTACTGGGGGAGGAGAGAAGCTGCGTAACACTGGCGGCACACTATGTTACAGCTTGCCATGAACAGAGGGAAAACCAGTAAACTAAGAAAAGAGTATATATAAACAATGCAAATGTATATTTATACACTCAGGGATATACCTGTTTATACACTGGATGAATAGAACTGCGTTTATGTGTTCAACCATAAATGCATTTGAAGCTTTGGCAACATAAGATGTAACTTATCATGCCAATAAAGCGATTTGAATTTGAATTTGAATTTGAGGGATAGAGAGAGACAGGCGAGTGAGTGAGAGAGAGAGAGACAGGCGAGAGAGGGAGAGAGAGAAACCGGGAACAGAGAGAGAGAACTCCAAAACAGGGAGAGAGAGAGAGCAGAGCCCGAGCAGCAACCGGAGCACGGAGCCTGAAGCCGGAGAAAGGCCCGAGGAACCGGGCCGATCGAGGCACCGGAGAGAAGGAGATCGAGCAGCAACAGGAGTAGACCCAGACCGGGAGGAGCGGCCCGAGCCAGTCAAAGAGGCGAGTGGAGAGGTAGGGATCGGGTCGGGCCTGGAGAGTGAGCAAGCCCAGGGCCTGAAACCCGAGAAACTCCGGGGTCGGAGAAACTCGGACAAACACCGGGCCGGGACAGCCGAGCCGAGGGGCTGGGGCCAGGGCAGAAGCCCGAAGAGAGCGTTGGGAGCTGAGAGCTGAGAGCGCGAAATTTGAACGAAGGGAAACGGCTGAAAGGAGAAAAGGAGCAAAGAGAGGTAACTGCACCTAGAGAGAGAGAGACAGAGCGAGAGAGCGTGAGAGAGAGAGGAGAGGAAACACCAGCTGGAGAGAAAAAGCCGGAGAAATAAGTTTTACCTAACTCTACCTAAGTTTCATTTTAGTTAAAGTTAGTTCGGAAAAAGTTTAATTTTATTTAAATTTAGCTCGAAAAAAAAAAAAAAAAAACCTGAAAAAAGAACAACAAACCCGCGAGGAAAAGGAATAGAAACCCGAGAGAAACGATAAACTACCCGAACCAAGAGCCTGTGAGAAAAAGAGAAAGATAAACCTTTAAGAGCAGCTATATCAAAGATGAACCCCTGAAAAACTCCCAATTTTGGACCTAAAAGTGGGCTAAGGTGGAACACGACACAAAAAAGAGAAAAAAAAAAGTTATCTATCTGAGACAAAAAACAAACGACCACAATGAGCAGGGAAATGATATATCCTGAGCAATGCACAAAAAATAAAGCAAAGGAAAAATACAAGTACACAACACTAAAAAATAACCCAGAAATCCTCTACGTGGACTATACCACACACAAAGGGACTAAGCTGAAGAACAACCTCATATTCTACACCGAATACGTCACCGCCTGGAAGGAGACTTTACAAAAACACTACACATACGTCTCCAGTGAAGGTATTGGCAGTGGAGGCAGACTGAAAATATGTAAAGATGGAAACCTAGATAAAGATGACCCCCTGCTAACCATAAGCTACTACAACAAAAATAGAAAGATCATGATACAGGGGAATGTGGAAAATCTGGACACCTTCGAAAAGGAATTCCCCCAGTTGAAAACTAAGGCAGACACAAAGAGGACCAATGGACAGGAAGCAAAAGAGAGTCGAACAGAGGATGAGGAGAGCCAAGTGGAGGAAGAAGAAGAGAGACCAGCAGAGGAAAACACCTCCCTGTACATCTCCACCCCCCCCCACACCTCTCAACGAAAACAAAATGATGAAAGAGAATCTGGCCAAACTAGAACTTGATTTCAACGAATACAGAGAAACACTGGCCAAGAATTTGAAGGAGGAATTCAAACAGCTAAAAACGGAACACGAGTCCACCATCCACAAGCTGAGAAAGACCATAGAGGAGCAAAGAAATTAGATCAAAGAACTCCGTACTCAACTAAACAAAATGAAGGAGACCGTAGAAAGGCTCAGCAGGCAACACAAACCTCTTAAGGTCCAAAAACCTGAGGACACAAAAACAACACACACAAGGACACAGAACCCGCCGGATGCCACCCCACACGAAGACACACCGAAAGCCACAAACCCCGCTCCAACCAGCCCTCAGTCGAGTCATGCCCAGACCACTGCTACCCAGTCCTCACACACAGGAACACAAAAACCGACAGATACCCCCCCAAACGAGGACACACCGAAAGCCCCAAACCCCGCTCCTGCCACACAACATATCCCAGAAACCCAGCCAACAACCAGCCACCAGGCGAGTCCTACCCAGACTATTGTTACCCAGTCTGAAAAACCAACCCCTCAGGCGGTCCTGCTGACCGACTCCAACGGAAAGTTTCTGGACCCCCAGAGGCTGTTCCCAGACCATCAAGTCCTGAAAAAATGGTGCAGCAACACAGGCCAAGCAATGAAGATCCTGAACAAAGAATCCCTTGGAAGCCCCAAATGGATTGTGATCCACACAGGCACGAACGACCTACGCACCCTACAGGAAGGCACGGCTTGGGCGGTGAGCAGGATGGCAGAAAAGGCCAGCAGGGAATTCCCCGAGGCGCGGATCATGATCTCCACACTACTGCCCAGAAAGGACACCCCAGCCTATATAATCCACAACACCAACAGGGAGATCGACACGAGATGTTCTGTCCTCCCCAACGTCTCCCTGGCCCATCATCCAAACATCAACACAAGGGACCTCTATGACGAAATACATCTACTCAAACAGCGGATGTGGGTCTTCGCAAGAAACCTCATAAACACTGCCAAAAGACGCAGCCCTCCCACCCCCCCTACCATTGGGAGCCCAAACAGGACCACCAATGCCCCCCACCCCCCTTTACAAAACCGACAACAGAACCGTGCTTTTATACCTGACCCAAGACCCCCCTCTAGACCACAGACTGTAGACCAAGAACTGAGAAAGATCATGACGATGCTGAACAGCCTGATAGAAAGCCGGAGAAATTATTAATATTGTTATTTATCATTATCATTATTGTTATCTTATCAGTATTATTACTATTATTAGATAGATATATGTGCATGCCTCATGAAATTTATACTAAATCATCACTTAGCATTATAGAAAATAGTGTTTCCACACTCATCCCACAAAATAGGTCCATTTTATTTCGTTTTATTGAACTATTTAAATGCGTTCTTTCCACATAAGCTGCTGGAATATCCAGGGCCTCCGCTCCTCAACTTTTGGGATGAAGAGTACAGACCCTGAATTCCTAAAAGCTATAAAAGACATTGATATAATTGTGTTAACAGAAACATGGTGCCAAAAGGACATGCCGACCCACTGTCCTCCAATGTACCATGAAATCATTGTGCCCTCAGTAAAGAACACTAAAACACGCAAGGGCAGAACCTCCGGGGGAATATTGGTGTGGTATAAGGGAGAACTGGACAAACACATCTCACCGGTAAAACAGGGGAAATCACACGTATGGCTAAAACTAGATAAAAATATAGGAATAGCAAAAAAAGATGTTTACTTATGTGCGATCTACATACCTCCAATAGATTCGCCATATTTCGAAGAGGAGTTATTTGATACTCTCCACATGGAAATCAGCCATTTCCAGGCCCAAGGAAAGGTGATAATATGTGGGGGCCTAAATGCAAGGACCGGTTGTGAACCTGACTTCATAGACCCACAGGGAAACAACCATGTGTTTGGCCAGACCCCTTTAGATGTCACACCAGCCATCGCAAATCGGAACAACCTTGATCGTGAAATAAATAAAAGCGGTAGGGAGGTAGTGCAACTCTGCCGAGCCTTAGGCCTGTACATAGTTAATGGTAGGTTCAGAGGGGACTCCCTAGGGAGACTCACATACTCCTCAACTCTTGGGTCTAGTGTGGTGGACTATACAATCACTGACCTGGACCCCTGCGATATCAACGCATTCACTGTCAGGCAGCAATCCCCCCTCTCAGACCATAACCAAATAAATGTGTACCTTAAACTTTCTGCCCAAACTACAGACACAAAAAAGGAACACAGTAAGCTACATAAAATAAACCAGACATACAGATGGGCCCCAGACAGTGGAGATAAATTCATCACAGCACTAAATTCACCTGATCTCACAAGTAAAATTTCAAAATTTAAAGAAAATCTATATGAGATCACCAGAGATGGTGTAAACACGGCCATAGAGGATATAAATATGATCTTCCATGAGGCAGCTGTAAAAGCCGACCTCGTGAAACAGAAGAGGAAGCATCACAAAAGACAAAATAAAAATATGAAATGGTTTGACCACGAATGCAAAAATGCCAGAAAAGACCTGAGAAAAATATCAAACCAAAAGCATCGGCAACCAAACAATCCGGACCTACGTACTAGATACAATGAAACCCTCAAAAGATATAAACACACCATTAGGAACAAAACACAAAACTATACCCACAAAATACTCAAAGAAATTGAAAACTCCACCAATCCAAAACAATTCTGGGAAATGTGGAATAACCTGAGTACAACACAATTGCAAGCATTACCAATCCAAGATGGCGACATCTGGAGAACACATTTTGAAAACCTCTACAAAGACATCCCAAAAAACAAAACAAACCCAAGTCAACATCAGGTCACAGAAAAACTCCACACATTAGAAGCAACAATTAAAGACAACCAAAACCCTCTAGACTCCCCAATCACATGGAAAGAACTGGCCACAAAAACAAAATCTCTCCACCTAAAGAAAGCCTGTGGCCCAGACAACATCAAAAATGAAATGCTAAAGTTCAGCAATATGGAGATGCAGGGTGCGATACTCAAACTATTCAACATCATATTACGCTCAGGCTGTTTTCCCGATATCTGGTGCCAAGGACTAATCTCCCCCATATATAAAAGTGGAAACAAATCAGACCCAAATAACTACTGCGGCATCTGTGTCAACAGTTGTCTAGGGAAGTTATTCTGCAGTATTCTAAATAGTAGATTACTTGATTTTCTTAACAAACATAATATCCTCAGAAAAAACCAAATAGGCTTTCTTCCAAAACACCGCACCGCCGACCATATCTATACCCTTCACACCCTCATTGAAAAACATAAACACCAAACAAAAAATGGGAAAATATTCGCCTGTTTCATCGACTTCAAGAAAGCCTTTGACTCTATATGGCACGAAGGGCTCTATTATAAACTTCTTCAGTGTGGAATAGGGGGCAAAGTCTATGACCTTATTAAATCAATGTATCTGAAAAACAAATGCGGGGTCAAAATTGGAGACAAACGCACCGATTTCTTCACCCAGAGAAGAGGCGTCCGGCAGGGCTGCAATTTGAGCCCGACCCTGTTCAACATATACATAAATGAATTAGCAGACATGCTGGAGCAAAGCGAGTCACCAGGTCTCCGTCTCCTGGATGGAGAAGTGAAATCCCTGTTCTATGCGGATGACCTGGTTCTGCTGTCTCCCACAGAACAGGGATTACAGCAACAACTAGACCTACTCGACAAATACTGCCAAAATTGGGCTCTAACAGTAAGTCTAAAGAAAACCAACATCATGATTTTTCAAAAAAGGCCCAGATGTCAGGAAAACAAATACCAGTTTACCCTCAGTGATACCACTATAGGACACACTATGAGCTACACCTACCTTGGTCTAACTATTACAGCATCAGGGAGCTTCAGCATAGCAGTGAATGCACTAAAAGAAAAAGCCCGAAGAGCCCTATATGCAATAAAAAGAAAATTCTACAACATCCAAATCCCAATCAAAATCTGGCTCAAAATATTTGACAGCATAATCCTGCCCATTGCACTGTACGGTAGTGAAGTATGGGGCCCGCTAAATCACCAAAGCTACACTAAATGGGAAAAACACACAATATAAGCCCTACATGCAGAATTCTGCCGAAGCATCCTTCGCACCCAAAGAAAAACGCCAACAAATGCATGCAGAGCCGAACTAGGCAGATACCCACTGATAATAAACATCCAAAAACGAGCACTAAACTTCCTAAATCACCTCAAATCTAGCTCCCCAGACACCCTTCATCACAAAGCCTTTCAGACCCAAGAGCTAAACCCAGAAAAGAGTCCCCTGAGTCAGCTGCTACTGAACCTAAGTACTCAGCCAGACCCTGACCAGCCCCAGACCAACACAGCCGTCCAAACACCAATCCGAGTGAACCAAATCATTAAAAAATGCAAAGAAACCTACCTGGAACATTGGAACAAAATAACCGAAAGCCAAAGCAGATTAGAATGTTACCAGGCCCTAAAAAGAGAATATAAACTGGCAGACTACCTCACGACCATCAGAGACACAAAACAGAGACAGACCCTCACCAGGTACAGACTAAGCGACCACCAACTGGAAATTGAAAAAGGCAGATGCAAGAAATCCTGGCAGCCTAGAGAGAATAGAATATGCGATCAATGTCTGGCCGGCGAGGTTGAAACAGAAATGCATTTCCTCCTAAAATGCGAAAAATTCAACACATCAAGAAACATATTATTCAACAAGCTAAGCCAAACAACCCCAGATTTCAAGGAATTGGATGACCTGTCAAAATTAAGATTAGTCCTGGGAGAAGGAGACAGACCATACCTTGGGGCCAAATATGTAACAACATGTCACAACCTGAGGACTGTTTAAAATTAAGACTGTTTAAAATTAATATTGAACGTACCAAATGAAGTAGAAAGACTGTTTAAAATTAATATTGTTTAAAAGTAATATTGTATGTACCCAACAAATGTCAAATCGATTGACACCTACAGAATGTTGGAAAACTGTACCTTTTTGCTATGTAAGCTTTGGCAATATGGTTCTCTGTAAACTTTCATGCCAATAAAGCATTTGAATTGGAATTGGAATTGGAGAGAGAGACAGGCGAGCGAGGGAGAGAGAGAGAGACAGGCGAGTGAGGGAGAGAGAGACAGGCGAGTGAGGGAGAGAGAGACAGGTGAGTGAGGGAGAGAGAGACAGGCGAGTGAGTGAGAGAGAGAGGCAGGCGAGTGAGGGGGAGAGAGAGAGAGAGACAGGCAAGTGAGAGAGAGAGAGAGACAGGCGAGTGAGGGAGAGAGAGAGACAGGTGAGAGAGGGAGAGAGAGAGACAGGCGAGTGAGGGAGAGAGAGAGACAGGCGAGTGAGAGAGAGAGAGAGAGACAGGCGAGTGAGGGAGTGAGAGAGACAGGCGAGTGAGGGAGAGAGAGAGACAGGCCAGTGAGGGGGAGAGAGACAGGCGAGTGAGGGAGAGAGAGACAGGCGAGAGAGGGAGCGAGAGAGAGACAGGCAAGTGAGAGAGAGAGAGAGACAGGCGAGTGAGGGAGAGAGAGAGACAGGCGAGTGAGGGAGAGAGAGAAACAGGCGAGTGAGGGAGAGAGAGAGACAGGCGAGTGAGGGAGAGAGAGAGGCGAGTGAGGGAGAGAGTCAGGTGAGTGAGGGAGAGAGAGAGAGACAGGCGAGTGACAGAACAAGTATTACAGCAACAATTAGACCTACTCGACAACTACTGACAAAATTGGGCCCTGACAGTCAATATAAAGAAAACCAACATCATGATTTTTCAAAAAAGGCCCAGATGTCAGGAAAACAAATACCAGTTTACTCTCAGTGATACCATCATAGGACACACTATGAGCTACACTTACCTTGGTCTAACCATCACAGCATCAGGGAGCTTCAGCATAGCAGTGAATGCGCTAAAAGAAAAAGCCCGAAGAGCCCTATATGCAATAAAAAAGAAAATACTACAACATCCAAATTCCAATCAAAATCTGGTTCAAAATATTTGACAGCATAATCCTGCCCATTGCGCTGTACGGTAGTGAAGTATGGGGCCCACACAATCACCATAGCTACACTAAATGGGAAAAACACACAATAGAAGCCCTACATGCAGAATTTTGCCGAAGCATTCTTCGCACCCAAAGGAAAACACCAACAAATGCATGTAGAGCCGAACTAGGCAGATACCCACTGATAATAAACATCCAAAAACGAGCACTAAACTTTCTAAATCACCTCAAATCTAGTTCCCCAGACACCCTTCATTTTAAAGCCGTCCAGACCCAAGAGCTGAACCTAGAAATGAGTCCCCTGAGTCAGCTGCTACTGAAACTAAGTACTCCTACTCAGCCAGACCCTGTTCAGTCCCAGACCAAAACTGCCGTACAAACACCAATCCGAGTGAACCAAATCATTAAACAATGCAAAGAAACTTACCTGGAACATTGGAACAAAATAACCAAAAGCCAAAGCAGATTAGAATGTTACCGGGCCCTAAAAAGAGAATATAAACTGGCAGACAATCTCTCGACCATCAGAGACACAAAACAGAGACAGACCCTCACCAGGTACAGACTAAGCGACCACCAACTGGCAATTGAAAAAGGAAGATACAAGAAATCCTGGCAGCCTAGAGAGAATAGAATATGTGATCACTGTCTGGCTGGCGAGGTTGAGACGGAGATGCACTTCCTCCTAAAATGCGAAAAATTCAACAAAACACGAAACATATATTTTGACAAGCTCAGCCAAACAACCCCAGATTTCAAAGAATTGGATGACCTGTCAAAATTAAGATTAGACCTGGGAGAAGGAGGCAGACCATACCTTGGTGCCCAATATGTAACAACATGTCACAACCTGAGGAACAGTGAGGGACTAACGAGCAGCCCCATAGCATATATAAACATTAAGAATGTTTAAATCAATACCGAATGTACCCAACGACTGATTAAAAATTAATACTGAATGTACCCAACGAGGGTCAATGACTGTTTAAATTAATATTGTCTGTACCCAACGAAGGTCAAAATTGTTTGACACCTACAGAATGTTGGAAAACTGTACTTTTTGTTGTGTAAGCTTTGGCAATATGGTTCCCTGTAAACTTTCATGCCAATAAAGCATTTGAATTGAATTGAATTGAATTGACAGGTGAGAGAGAGACAGGTGAGAGAGAGAGAGAGAGAGAGACAGGTGAGAGAGAGAGAGACAGGTGAGAGAGAGAGAGACAGGTGAGAGAGAAAGAGACAGGTGAGAGAGAAAGAGACAGGTGAGAGAGAAAGAGACAGGTGAGAGAGAGAGACAGGTGAGAGAGAGAGAGCCCTATATGCAATAAAAAGAAAATTCTACAACATCCAAATCCCAATCAAAATCTGGCTCAAACTATTTGACAGCATAATCTTGCCCATTGCGCTGTACGGTAGTGAAGTATGGGGCCCGCTAAATCACCATAGCTACACTAAATGGGAAAAACATACAATAGAAGCCCTACATGCAGAATTCTGCCGAAGCATCCTTCGCACCCAAAGGAAAACGCCAACAAATGCATGCAGAGCCGAACTAGGCAGATACCCACTGATAATAAACATCCAAAAACGAGCACTAAACTTCCTAAATCACCTCAAATCTAGCTCCCCAGACACCCTTCATTTCAAAGCCTTTCAGACCCAAGAGCTAAACCCAGAAAAGAGTCCCCTGAGTCAGCTGCTACGGAAACTAAGTACTCAGCCGGACCCTGACCAGCCCCAGACCAACACAGCCGCCCAAACACCAATCCGAGTGAACCAAATCATTAAAAAATGCAAAGAAACCTACCTGGAACATTGGAACAAAATAACCGAAAGCCAAAGCAGATTAGAATGTTACCGGGCCCTAAAAAGAGAATATAAACTGGCAGACTACCTCACGACCATCAGAGACACAAAACAGAGACAGACCCTCACCAGGTACAGACTAAGCGACCACCAACTGGAAATTGAAAAAGGCAGATACAAGAAATCCTGGCAGCCTAGAGAGAATAGAATATGCGATCAATGTCTGGCTGGCGAGGTTGAAACAGAAATGCATTTCCTCCTAAAATGCGAAAAATTCAACACATCAAGAAACATATTATTCAACAAGCTAAGCCAAACAACCCCAGATTTCAAGGAATTGGATGATCTGTCAAAACTGAGATTAGTCCTAGGAGAAGGAGACAGACCATACCTTGGGGCCAAATATGTAACAACATGTCACAACCTGAGGACTGTTTAAAATTAAGACTGTTTAAAATTAATATTGAACGTACCAAATGAAGTACAAAGACTGTTTAAAATTAATATTGTTTAAAAGTAATATTGTATGTACCCAACAAATGTCAAATCGATTGACACCTACAGAATGTTGGAAAACTGTACCTTTTTGCTATGTAAGCTTTGGCAATATGGTTCTCTGTAAACTTTCATGCCAATAAAGCATTTTAATTGGAATTGGAATTGGAATTGGAGACAGGCGAGAGAGGGAGAGAGAGAGACAGGTGAGTGAGGGAGAGAGAGACAGGCGAGAGAGGGAGAGAGAGACAGGCGAGTGAGGGAGAGAGAGAGACAGGCGAGAGAGGGAGAGAGAGAGAGACAGGCGAGAGAGGGAGAGAGAGAGACAGGCGAGAGAGGGAGAGAGAGAGAGACAGGCGAGTGAGGGAGAGATAGACAGGCGAGAGAGGGAGAGAGAGACAGGCGAGAGAGGGAGAGAGAGACAGGCGAGTGAGGGAGAGAGAGAGACAGGCGAGTGAGAGAGAGAGAGAGACAGGCGAGAGAGGGAGAGAGAGAGACAGGCGAGAGAGGGAGAGAGAGAGACAGGCAAGTGAGGGAGTGAGAGAGAGACAGGCGAGAGAGGAAGAGAGAGAGAGACAGGCGAGAGAGGGAGAGAGAGAGACAGGCGAGAGAGGGAGAGAGAGAGACAGGCGAGTGAGGGAGAGAGAGAGACAGGCGAGTAAGGGAGAGAGAGAGACAGGCGAGTGAGTGAGAGAGAGAGACAGGCGAGAGAGGGAGAGAGAGACAGGCGAGAGAGGGAGAGAGAGACAGGTGAGAGAGGGAGAGAGAGACAAGCTTTCTATGCCATCAAAAAATCTATCCAAATAGAAATCCCAATTAGCATTTGGCTCAAAATTTTCAAATCAGTAATTGAACCAATCGCACTCTATGGCAGTGAGGTATGGGGACCGCTAACACAACAAGAATTTGCAAAATGGGACAAACACCCAATTGAGATCCTACATGCAGAATTCTGTAAAAATATCCTCCGGACTCAAAGGAAAACAGTAAACAATGCATGCAGGGCGGAACTAGGCCAATTTCCATTAATAATCACTATCCAAAAAAGAGCCACCAAATTTTGGAATCACCTACAAATGAGCAACCCCCAATGCTATCACTACGACGCCCTGAAATGCCAAGAGCTGACCATTAAGAATATTACCCTCAGTCAACTAGTCCTGGGACTCAGTGAAGTACCCCCTAACAATACTAACAATAACCAGCCCCAGGACAGTGACAGGGTAACACAAAGAATTCGACCCAACACAATCGTCGCTAAGCAAAAGGAAAAATATCTGACATATTGGACAGAAACAACAAAAACCCAAAGCAAACTCAACTGCTACTTGGCCCTAAACAGACAATACAACATAGCTGATTACCTGACCATGGTAAAGGATAACAAACTGAGAAGAACCTTGTCAAGGTACAGACTTAGCCAACATAGCCTAGCGATTGAAAAAGGCAGACACAGGCAGACCAGGCTGCCAAGAGAAGACAGGATATGCTCTCACTGCAATCAGGGAGTAGTGGAGACAGAGACGCACTTCCTCACAGCCTGTGGAAAATATCAGGGCATCAGGGAGAATTTCTACCAAAAATTCTCACAAATATGCCCTGAATTCAGAAATCTGAATGACGACCAAAAACTCCCATTCCTACTGGGGGAGGAGAGAAGCTGTGTAACACTGGCAGCACACTATGTTACAGCTTGCCATGAACAGAGGGAAAACCAGTAAACTAAGAAAAGAGTATATATAAACAATGCAAATGTATATTTATACACTCAGGGATATACCTGTTTATACACTGGATGAATAGAACTGCGTTTATGTGTTCAACCATAAATGTATTTGATGCTTTGGTAACATAGGATGTAACTTATCATGCCAATAAAGCGATTTGAATTTGAATTTGAATTTGAGGGAGAGAGAGAGACAGGCGAGTGAGAGGGAGAGAGAGAGAGACAGGCGAGAGAGGGAGAGAGAGAGACAGGCGAGAGAGGGAGTGAGAGAGACAGGCGAGTGAGGGAGAGAGAGAGACAGGTGAGTGAGGGAGAGAGAGAGACAGGCGAGAGAGGGAGAGAGAGACAGGCGAGAGAGGGAGAGAGAGACAGGCGAGTGAGGGAGAGAGAGACAGGCGAGTGAGAGAGACAGGCGAGTGAGGGAGAGAGAGAGAGACAGGCGAGAGAGGAAGAGAGAGAGAGACAGGCGAGAGAGGGAGAGAGAGAGACAGGCGAGTGAGGGAGAGAGAGACAGGTGAGTGAGGAAGAGAGAGAGACAGGCGAGTGAGGGAGAGAGAGAGAGACAGGCGAGTGAGAGAGAGAGAGATACAGGCGAGTGAGGGAGAGAGAGAGACAGGCGAGTGAGGGAGAGAGAGAGACAGGCGAGTGAGGGAGAGAGAGAGACAGGCGAGTGAGGGTGAAAGAGACAGGCGAGTGAGAGAGAGAGAGACAGGTGAGTGAGGGAGAGAGAGAGACAGGCGAGTGAGGGAGAGAGAGAGACAGGCGAGTGAGGGAGAGAGAGAGAGAGAGACAGGCGACTGAGAGAGAGACAGAGAGAGACAGGTGAGTGAGGGAGAGAGAGAGACAGGCAAGTGAGGGAGAGAGAGACAGGCGAGTGAGGGAGAGAGAGAGATAGGCGAGTGAGAGAGCGAGAGAGACAGTCGAGTGAGGGAGAGAGAGACAGGCGAGTGAGAGAGACAGGTGAGAGAGAGAGAGAGAGACAGGCGAGTGAGGGAGAGAGAGACAGGCGAGTGAGGGAGAGAGAGACAGGCGAGTGAGGGCGAGAGAGAGACAGGCGAGGGAAAGAGAGAGAGAGACAGGCGTGTGAGGGAGAGAGAGAGACAGGCAAGTGAGGGAGAGAGAGAGACAGGCGAGTGAGGGAGAGAGAGACAGGTGAGTGAGGGAGAGAGACAGGCGAGGGAAAGAGAGAGAGAGACAGGCGAGTGAGGGAGAGAGAGAGACAGGCGAGTGAGGGAGAGAGAGAGACAGGCGAGTGAGGGAGAGAGAGACAGGCGAGTGAGAGAGAGAGAGAGACAGGCGAGTGAGGGAGAGAGAGAGACAGGCGAGTGAAGGTGAGAGAGAGGCAGGCGAGTGAGGGAGAGAGAGAGACAGGCGAGTGAGGGAGAGAGAGACAGGCGAGTGAGGGAGAGGGAGAGACAGGCGAGTGAGGGTGAGGGAGAGACAGGCGACTGAGGGAGAGGGAGAGACAGGTGAGTGAGGGAGAGAGAGAGGCGACTGAGGGAGAGAGAGGCAGGCGAGTGAGAGAGAGAGACAGGCGAGTGAGGGAGAGAGAGAGACAGGCGAGTGAGGGAGAGAGAGAGACAGGCGAGTGAGGGAGAGAGAGACAGGCGAGTGAGGGAGAGAGAGAGACAGGCGAGTGAGGGAGAGAGAGAGACAGGTGAGTGAGGGAGAGAGAGAGACAGGCAAGTGAAGGAGAGAGAGAGACAGGCGAGTGAGGGAGAGAGAGACAGGCGAGTGAGGGAGAGAGAGAGACAGGCGAGTGAGGGAGAGAGAGAGACAGGCGAGTGAGGGAGAGAGAGAGACAGGCGAGTGAGGGAGAGAGAGAGACAGGCGAGTGAGGGAGAGGGAGAGACAGGCGAGTGATGGAGAGGGAGAGACAGGCGAGTGAGGGAGAGGGAGAGACAGGCGAGTGAGGGAGAGAGACAGGCAAGTGAGGGAGAGAGAGACAGGCGAGTGAGAGAGAGAGACAGGCGAGTGAGGGAGAGAGAGAGACAGGCGAGTGAGGGTGAAAGAGACAGGCGAGTGAGAGAGAGAGAGACAGGTGAGTGAGGGAGAGAGAGAGAGAGACAGGCGAGTGAGGGAGAGAGAGAGAGAGAGACAGGCGACTGAGAGAGAGACAGAGAGAGACAGGTGAGTGAGGGAGAGAGCGAGACAGGCAAGTGAGGGAGAGAGAGACAGGCGAGTGAGGGAGAGAGAGAGATAGGCGAGTGAGAGAGCGAGAGAGACAGTCGAGTGAGGGAGAGAGAGACAGGCGAGTGAGAGAGACAGGTGAGAGAGAGAGAGAGAGACAGGCGAGTGAGGGAGAGAGAGACAGGCGAGTGAGGGAGAGAGAGACAGGCGAGTGAGGGCGAGAGAGAGACAGGCGAGGGAAAGAGAGAGAGAGACAGGCGAGTGAGGGAGAGAGAGACAGGCGAGTGAGAGAGACAGGTGAGAGAGAGAGAGAGAGAGAGACAGGCGAGTGAGGGAGAGAGAGACAGGCGAGTGAGGGAGAGAGAGACAGGCGAGTGAGGGCGAGAGAGAGACAGGTGAGGGAAAGAGAGAGAGAGACAGGCGAGTGAGGGAGAGAGACAGGCAAGTGAGGGAGAGAGAGGCAGGCGAGTGAGAGAGAGAGACAGGCGAGTGAGGGAGAGAGAGAGACAGGCGAGTGAGGGAGAGAGAGAGACAGGCGAGTGAGGGAGAGAGAGACAGGTGAGTGAGGGAGAGAGAGACAGGCGAGAGAGGGAGAGAGAGACAGGCGAGTGAGGGAGAGAGAGACAGGTGAGTGAGGGAGAGAGAGAGACAGGCGAGTGAGGGAGAGAGAGAGACAGGTGAGTGAGGGAGAGAGAGACAGGCGAGTGAGGGAGAGAGAGACAGGTGAGTGAGGGAGAGAGAGACAGGCGAGTGAGGGAGAGAGAGAGACAGGCGAGTGAGGGAGAGAGAGAGACAGGCGAGTGAGAGAGAGAGAGACAGGTGAGAGAGAGGGAGAGAGAGAGACAGGCGAGTGAGGGAGAGAGAGACAGGCGAGTGAGGGAGAGAGAGACAGGCAAGTGAGGGAGAGAGAGAGACAGCCGAGTGAGGGAGAGAGAGACAGGCGAGTGAGGGAGAGAGAGAGACAGGCGAGTGAGGGAGAGAGAGAGACAGGCGAGTGAGAGAGAGAGAGAGACAGGCGAGTGAGGGAGAGAGAGACAGGCGAGTGAGGGAGAGAGAGACAGGCGAGTGAGGGAGAGAGAGAGACAGGTGAGTGAGGGAGAGAGAGAGAGACAGGCAAGTGAGGAAGAGAGAGACAGGCGAGTGAGGAAGAGAGATAGAAAGGCGAGTGAGGGTGGGAGAGAGACAGGCGAGTGAGGGAGAGAGAAACAGGCGAGTGAGGGAGAGGGAGAGACAGGCAAGTGAGGGAGAGAGAGAGACAGGCGAGTGAGGGAGAGAGAGAGACAGGCGAGTGAGGGAGAGAGAGACAGGCGAGTGAGGGAGAGAGAGACAGGCGAGAGAGGGAGAGAGAGACAGGCGAGTGAGGGAGAGAGAGAGACAGGTGAGTGAGGGAGAGAGAGAGACAGGCGAGTGAGGGAGAGAGAGACAGGCGAGTGAGGGAGAGAGAGAGACAGGTGAGTGAGGGAGAGAGAGACAGGCGAGTGAGGGAGAGAGAGAGACAGTTGAGTAAGGGAGAGAGAGAGACAGGCGAGTGAGGGAGAGAGAGAGACAGGCGAGTGAGGGAGAGAGAGACAGGCGAGTGAGGGAGAGAGAGAGACAGGCGAGTGAGGGAGAGAGAGAGACAGGCGAGTGAGGGAGAGAGAGAGACAGGCGAGTGAGTGAGAGAGTGAGACAGGCGAGTGAGGGAGAGAGAGAGAGACAGGCGAGTGAGGGAGAGAGAGAAAGGCGAGTGAGGGAGAGAGAGAGACAGGCGAGTGAGGGAGAGAGAGAGACAGGCGAGTGAGGGAGAGAGAGACAGGCGAGTGAGGGAGAGAGAGGGACAGGCGAGTGAGGGAGAGAGAGAGACAGGTGAGTGAGGGAGAGAGAGAGACAGGCGAGTGAGGGTGAGAGAGAGACAGGCGAGTGAGGGAGAGAGAGACAGGCTAGTGAGGGAGAGAGAGAGACAGGCGAGTGAGGGAGAGAGAGAGACAGGCGAGTGAGGGAGAGAGAGAGACAGGCGAGTGAGGGAGAGAGAGAGACAGGCGAGTGAGGGAGAGAGAGAGACAGGCGAGTGAAGGTGAGAGAGAGACAGGCGAGTGAGGGAGAGAGAGAGACAGGCGAGTGAGGGAGAGAGAGATAGGCGAGTGAGGGAGAGAGAGAGATAGGCGAGTGAGGGTGAGGGAGAGACAGGCGAGTGAGGGAGAGGGAGAGGCAGGTGAGTGAGGGAGAGAGATAGGCGAGTGAGGGAGAGAGAGGCAGGCGAGTGAGAGACAGAGACAGGCGAGTGAGGGAGAGAGAGAGTCAGGCGAGTGAGGGAGAGAGAGAGACAGGCGAGTGAGGGAGAGAGAGACAGGCGAGTGAGGGAGTGATAGAGACAGGCGAGGGAGAGAGAGAGAGAGAGACAGGCGAGTGAGGGTGAGAGAGAGACAGGCGAGTGAGAGAGAGAGAGAGACAGGTGAGTGAGGGAGAGAGAGAGACAGGCGAGTGAGGGAGAGAGAGAGACAGGCGAGTGAGGGAGAGAGAGAGAGATGTGAGTGAGGGAGAGAGAGAGACAGGCGAGTGAGTGAGAGAGAGAGACAGGTGAGTGAGGGAGAGAGAGAGGGACAGGCGAGTGAGGGAGAGAGAGACAGGAGAGTGAGGGAGAGAGAGAGACAGGCGAGTGAGGGAGAGAGAGAGACAGGCGAGTGAGGGAGAGAGAGACAGGCGAGTGAGGGAGAGAGAGAGACAGGCGAGTGAGGGAGAGAGAGAGACAGGTGAGTGAGGGAGAGAGAGAGACAGGCAAGTGAAGGAGAGAGAGAGACAGGCGAGTGAGGGAGAGAGAGACAGGCGAGTGAGGGAGAGAGAGAGACAGGCGAGTGAGGGAGAGAGAGAGACAGGCGAGTGAGGGAGAGAGAGAGACAGGCGAGTGAGGGAGAGAGAGAGACAGGCGAGTGAGGGAGAGGGAGAGACAGGCGAGTGATGGAGAGGGAGAGACAGGCGAGTGAGGGAGAGGGAGAGACAGGCGAGTGAGGGAGAGAGACAGGCAAGTGAGGGAGAGAGAGACAGGCGAGTGAGAGAGAGAGACAGGCGAGTGAGGGAGAGAGAGAGACAGGCGAGTGAGGGAGAGAGAGAGACAGGCGAGTGAGGGAGAGAGAGACAGGCGAGTGAGGGAGAGAGAGACAGGCAAGAGAGGGAGAGAGACAGGCGAGTGAGGGAGAGAGAGACAGGTGAGTGAGGGAGAGAGAGAGACAGGCGAGTGACGGAGAGAGAGAGACAGGTGAGTGAGGGAGAGAGAGACAGGCGAGTGAGGGAGAGAGAGACAGGTGAGTGAGGGAGAGAGAGACAGGCGAGTGAGGGAGAGAGAGAGACAGGCGAGTGAGGGAGAGAGAGAGACAGGCAAGTGAGGGAGAGAGAGACAGGCGAGAGAGGGAGAGAGAGAGACAGGCGAGTGAGGGAGAGAGAGACAGGTGAGTGAGGGAGAGAGAGACAGGCAAGTGAGGGAGAGAGAGAGACAGGCGAGTGAGGGAGAGAGAGACAGGCGAGTGAGGGAGTGAGAGAGACAGGCGAGTGAGGGAGAGAGAGAGACAGGCGAGAGAGGGAGGGAGAGAGACAGGCGAGTGAGGGAGAGAGAGACAGGCGAGTGAGGGAGAGAGAGAGAAAGGCGAGTGAGGGAGAGAGAGAGACAGGCGAGTGAGGGAGAGAGAGACAGGCGAGTGAGGGAGTGAGAGACAGGCGAGTGAGGGAGAGAGAGAGACAGGTGAGTGAGGGAGAGAGAGAGAGACAGGCAAGTGAGGAAGAGAGAGCACTAAACTTCCTAAATCACCTCAAATCTAGCTCCCCAGACACCCTTCATTTCAAAGCCTTTCAGACCCAAGAGCTAAACGCAGAAAAGAGTCCCCTGAGTCAGCTGCTACTGAAACTAAGTACTCAGCCGGACCCTGACCAGCCCCAGACCGACACAGCCGTCCAAACACCAATCCGAGTGAACCAAATCATTAAAAAATGCAAAGAAACCTACCTGGAACATTGGAACAAAATAACCGAAAGCCAAAGCTGATTAGAATGTTACTGGGCCCTAAAAAGAGAATATAAACTGGCAGACTACCTCACGACCATCAGAGACACAAAACAGAGACAGACCCTCACCAGGTACAGACTAAGCGACCACCAACTGGAAATTGAAAAAGGCAGATACAAGAAATCCTGGCAGCCTAGAGAGAACAGAATATGCGATCAATGTCTGGCTGGCGAGGTTGAAACAGAAATGCATTTCCTCCTAAAATGCGAAAAATTCAACACATCAAGAAACATATTATTCAACAAGCTAAGCCAAACAACCCCAGATTTCAAGGAATTGGATGATCTGTCAAAATTGAGATTAGTCCGAGGAGAAGGAGACAGACCATACCTTGGGGCTAAATATGTAACAACATGTCACAACCTGAGGACTGTTTAAAAGTAAGACTGTTTAAAATTAATATTGAACGTACCAAATGAAGTAGAAAGACTGTTTAAAATTAATATTGTTTAAAAGTAATATTGTATATACCCAACAAATACCAAATCGATTGACACCTACAGAATGTTGGAAAACTGTACCTTTTTGCTATGTAAGCTTTGGCAATATAGTTCTCTGTAAACTTTCATGCCAATAAAGCATTTGAACTGAACTGAACTGAACTGACAGGCGAGTGAGGAAGAGAGATGGAAAGGCGAGTGAGGGTGGGAGAGAGACAGGCGAGTGAGGGAGAGACAGACAGGCGAGTGAGAGAGAGGGAGAGACAGGCGAGTGAGGGAGAGAGAGAGACAGGCGAGTGAGGGAGAGAGAGAGACAGGCGAGTGAGGGAGAGAGAGACAGGCGAGTGAGGGAGAGAGAGACAGGCGAGAGAGGGAGAGAGAGACAGGCGAGTGAGGGAGAGAGAGAGACAGGTGAGTGAGGGAGAGAGAGAGACAGGCGAGTGAGGGAGAGAGAGACAGGCGAGTGAGGGAGAGAGAGGGACAGGCGAGTGAGGGAGAGAGAGAGACAGGCGAGTGAGGGAGAGAGAGAGACAGGCGAGTGAAGGTGAGAGAGAGACAGGCGAGTGAGGGAGAGAGAGAGACAGGCGAGTGAGGGAGAGAGAGATAGGCGAGTGAGGGAGAGGGAGAGACAGGCGAGTGAGGGTGAGGGAGAGACAGGCGAGTGAGGGAGAGGGAGAGGCAGGTGAGTGAGGGAGAGAGATAGGCGAGTGAGGGAGAGAGAGGCAGGCGAGTGAGAGACAGAGACAGGTGAGTGAGGGAGAGAGAGAGACAGGCGAGTGAGGGAGAGAGAGAGACAGGCGAGTGAGGGAGAGAGAGACAGGAGAGTGAGGGAGTGATAGAGACAGGCGAGGGAGAGAGAGAGAGAGAGACAGGCGAGTGAGGGTGAGAGAGAGACAGGCGAGTGAGGGAGAGAGAGAGACAGGTGAGTGAGGGAGAGAGAGAGACAGGCGAGTGAGGGAGAGAGAGAGACAGGCGAGTGAGGGAGAGAGAGAGACAGGCGAGTGAGGGAGAGAGAGAGAGATGTGAGTGAGGGAGAGAGAGAGACAGGCGAGTGAGTGAGAGAGAGAGACAGGTGAGTGAGGGAGAGAGAGAGGGACAGGCGAGTGAGGGAGAGAGAGACAGGCGAGTGAGGGAGAGAGAGAGACAGGCGAGTGAGGGAGAGAGTCAGACAGGCGAGTGAGGGAGAGAGAGACAGGCGAGTGAGGGAGAGAGAGAGACAGGTGAGTGAGGGAGAGAGAGAGACAGGTGAGTGAGGGAGAGAGAGAGACAGGCAAGTGAAGGAGAGAGAGAGACAGGCGAGTGAGGGAGAGAGACAGGCAAGTGAGGGAGAGAGAGACAGGCGAGTGAGAGAGAGAGACAGGCGAGTGAGGGAGAGAGAGAGACAGGCGAGTGAGGGAGAGAGAGAGACAGGCGAGTGAGGGTGAAAGAGACAGGCGAGTGAGAGAGAGAGAGACAGGTGAGTGAGGGAGAGAGAGAGACAGGCGAGTGAGGGAGAGAGAGAGACAGGCGAGTGAGGGAGAGAGAGAGAGAGAGACAGGCGACTGAGAGAGAGACAGAGAGAGACAGGTGAGTGAGGGAGAGAGCGAGACAGGCAAGTGAGGGAGAGAGAGACAGGCGAGTGAGGGAGAGAGAGAGATAGGCGAGTGAGAGAGCGAGAGAGACAGTCGAGTGAGGGAGAGAGAGACAGGCGAGTGAGAGAGACAGGTGAGAGAGAGAGAGAGACAGGCGAGTGAGGGAGAGAGAGACAGGCGAGTGAGGGAGAGAGAGACAGGCGAGTGAGGGCGAGAGAGAGACAGGCGAGGGAAAGAGAGAGAGAGACAGGCGAGTGAGGGAGAGAGAGACAGGCGAGTGAGAGAGACAGGTGAGAGAGAGAGAGAGAGAGAGACAGGCGAGTGAGGGAGAGAGAGACAGGCGAGTGAGGGAGAGAGAGACAGGCGAGTGAGGGCGAGAGAGAGACAGGCGAGGGAAAGAGAGAGAGAGACAGGCGAGTGAGGGAGAGAGACAGGCAAGTGAGGGAGAGAGAGGCAGGCGAGTGAGAGAGAGAGACAGGCGAGTGAGGGAGAGAGAGAGACAGGCGAGTGAGGGAGAGAGAGAGACAGGCGAGTGAGGGAGAGAGAGACAGGTGAGTGAGGGAGAGAGAGACAGGCGAGAGAGGGAGAGAGAGACAGGCGAGTGAGGGAGAGAGAGACAGGTGAGTGAGGGAGAGAGAGACAGGCGAGTGAGGGAGAGAGAGACAGGTGAGTGAGGGAGAGAGAGACAGGCGAGTGAGGGAGAGAGAGAGACAGGCGAGTGAGGGAGAGAGAGAGACAGGCGAGTGAGAGAGAGAGAGACAGGCGAGAGAGAGGGAGAGAGAGAGACAGGCGAGTGAGGGAGAGAGAGACAGGCGAGTGAGGGAGAGAGAGACAGGCGAGTGAGGGAGAGAGAGACAGGCAAGTGAGGGAGAGAGAGAGACAGGCGAGTGAGGGAGAGAGAGACAGGCGAGTGAGGGAGAGAGAGAGACAGGCGAGTGAGGGAGAGAGAGAGACAGGCGAGTGAGAGAGAGAGAGAGACAGGCGAGTGAGGGAGAGAGAGACAGGCGAGTGAGGGAGAGAGAGACAGGCGAGTGAGGGAGAGAGAGAGACAGGTGAGTGAGGGAGAGAGAGAGAGACAGGCAAGTGAGGAAGAGAGAGACAGGCGAGTGAGGAAGAGAGATAGAAAGGCGAGTGAGGGTGGGAGAGAGACAGGCGAGTGAGGGAGAGAGAGACAGGCGAGTGAGGGAGAGGGAGAGACAGGCAAGTGAGGGAGAGAGAGAGACAGGCGAGTGAGGGAGAGAGAGAGACAGGCGAGTGAGGGTGAGAGAGACAGGCGAGTGAGGGAGAGAGAGACAGGCGAGAGAGGGAGAGAGAGACAGGCGAGTGAGGGAGAGAGAGAGACAGGTGAGTGAGGGAGAGAGAGAGACAGGCGAGTGAGGGAGAGAGAGACAGGCGACTGAGGGAGAGAGAGACAGGTGAGTGAGGGAGAGGGAGAGACAGGCGAGTGAGGGAGAGAGAGAGACAGGCGAGTGAGGGAGAGAGACAGACAGGTGAGTGAGGGAGAGAGAGACAGGCGAGTGAGGGAGAGAGAGAGACAGTTGAGTAAGGGAGAGAGAGAGACAGGCGAGTGAGGGAGAGAGAGAGACAGGCGAGTGAGGGAGAGAGAGACAGGCGAGTGAGGGAGAGAGAGAGACAGGCGAGTGAGGGAGAGAGAGAGACAGGCGAGTGAGGGAGAGAGAGAGACAGGCGAGTGAGTGAGAGAGTGAGACAGGCGAGTGAGGGAGAGAGAGAGAGACAGGCGAGTGAGGGAGAGAGAGAAAGGCGAGTGAGGGAGAGAGAGAGACAGGCGAGTGAGGGAGAGAGCGAGACAGGCGAGTGAGGGAGAGAGAGACAGGCGAGTGAGGGAGAGAGAGGGACAGGCGAGTGAGGGAGAGAGAGAGACAGGTGAGTGAGGGAGAGAGAGAGACAGGCGAGTGAGGGTGATAGAGAGACAGGCGAGTGAGGGAGAGAGAGACAGGCTAGTGAGGGAGAGAGAGAGACAGGCGAGTGAGGGAGAGAGAGAGACAGGCGAGTGGGGGAGAGAGAGAGACAGGCGAGTGAGGGAGAGAGAGAGACAGGCGAGTGAGGGAGAGAGAGAGACAGGCGAGTGAAGGTGAGAGAGAGACAGGCGAGTGAGGGAGAGAGAGAGACAGGCGAGTGAGGGAGAGAGAGATAGGCGAGTGAGGGAGAGAGAGAGATAGGCGAGTGAGGGTGAGGGAGAGACAGGCGAGTGAGGGAGAGGGAGAGGCAGGTGAGTGAGGGAGAGAGATAGGCGAGTGAGGGAGAGAGAGGCAGGCGAGTGAGAGACAGAGACAGGCGAGTGAGGGAGAGAGAGAGACAGGCGAGTGAGGGAGAGAGAGAGACAGGCGAGTGAGGGAGAGAGAGACAGGCGAGTGAGGGAGTGATAGAGACAGGCGAGGGAGAGAGAGAGAGAGAGACAGGCGAGTGAGGGTGAGAGAGAGACAGGCGAGTGAGGGAGAGAGAGAGACAGGTGAGTGAGGGAGAGAGAGAGACAGGCGAGTGAGGGAGAGAGAGAGACAGGCGAGTGAGGGAGAGAGAGAGAGATGTGAGTGAGGGAGAGAGAGAGACAGGCGAGTGAGTGAGAGAGAGAGACAGGTGAGTGAGGGAGAGAGAGAGGGACAGGCGAGTGAGGGAGAGAGAGACAGGAGAGTGAGGGAGAGAGAGAGACAGGCGAGTGAGGGAGAGAGAGAGACAGGCGAGTGAGGGAGAGAGAGACAGGCGAGTGAGGGAGAGAGAGAGACAGGTGAGTGAGGGAGAGAGAGAGACAGGTGAGTGAGGGAGAGAGAGAGACAGGCAAGTGAAGGAGAGAGAGAGACAGGCGAGTGAGGGAGAGAGAGACAGGCGAGTGAGGGAGAGAGAGAGACAGGCGAGTGAGGGAGAGAGAGAGACAGGCGAGTGAGGGAGAGAGAGAGACAGGCGAGTGAGGGAGAGAGAGAGACAGGCGAGTGAGGGAGAGAGAGAGACAGGCGAGTGCGGGAGAGGGAGAGACAGGCGAGTGATGGAGAGGGAGAGACAGGCGAGTGAGGGAGAGGGAGAGACAGGCGAGTGAGGGAGAGAGACAGGCAAGTGAGGGAGAGAGAGACAGGCGAGTGAGAGAGAGAGACAGGCGAGTGAGGGAGAGAGAGAGACAGGCGAGTGAGGGAGAGAGAGAGACAGGCGAGTGAGGGAGAGAGAGACAGGCGAGTGAGGGAGAGAGAGACAGGCAAGAGAGGGAGAGAGACAGGCGAGTGAGGGAGAGAGAGACAGGTGAGTGAGGGAGAGAGAGAGACAGGCGAGTGACGGAGAGAGAGAGACAGGTGAGTGAGGGAGAGAGAGACAGGCGAGTGAGGGAGAGAGAGACAGGTGAGTGAGGGAGAGAGAGACAGGCGAGTGAGGGAGAGAGAGAGACAGGCGAGTGAGGGAGAGAGAGAGACAGGCAAGTGAGGGAGAGAGAGACAGGCGAGAGAGGGAGAGAGAGAGACAGGCGAGTGAGGGAGAGAGAGAGACAGGTGAGTGAGGGAGAGAGAGACAGGCAAGTGAGGGAGAGAGAGAGACAGGCGAGTGAGGGAGAGAGAGACAGGCGAGTGAGGGAGTTAGGGTTAGGGCCACCAACCCAAAACAATTCTGGGAAATGTGGAATAACCTGAGTACAACACAATTGCAAGCATTACCAATCCAAGATGGCGACATCTGGAGAACACATTTTGAAAACCTCTACAAAGACATCCCAATAAACGAAACAAACCCAAGTCAACATCAGGTCACAGAAAAACTCCACACATTAGAAGCAACAATCAAAGACAACCAAAACCCTCTAGACTCCCCAATCACATGGAAAGAAATGGCCACAAAAACAAAATCTCTCCACCTAAAGAAAGCCTGTGGCCCAGACAACATCAAAAATGAAATGCTCAAGTTCAGCAATATGGAGATGCAGGGTGCGGTACTCAAATTATTCAACATCATATTACGTTCAGGCTGTTTTCCCGATATCTGGTGCCAAGGACTAATCTCCCCCATATATAAAAGCGGAAACAAATCAGACCCAAATAACTACCGCGGCATCTGTGTCAACAGTTGTCTAGGGAAGTTATTCTGCAGTATTCTAAATAGTAGATTACTTGATTTTCTTAACAAACATAATATCCTCAGAAAAAACCAAATAGGCTTTCTTCCAAAACACCGCACCGCCGACCATATCTATACCCTTCACACCCTCATTGAAAAACATATACACCAAACAAAAAATGGGAAAATATTCGCCTGTTTCATCGACTTCAAGAAAGCCTTTGACTCTATATGGCACGAAGGGCTCTATTATAAACTTCTTCAATGTGGAATAGGGGGCAAAGTCTATGACCTTATTAAATCAATGTATCTGAAAAACAAATGCGGGGTCAAAATTGGAGACAAACGCACCGATTTCTTCACCCAGAGAAGAGGCGTCCGGCAGGGCTGCAATTTGAGCCCGACCCTGTTCAACATATACATAAATGAATTAGCAGACATGCTGGAGCAAAGCGAGTCACCAGGTCTCCGTCTCCTGGATGGAGAAGTGAAATCCCTGTTCTATGCGGATGACCTGGTTCTGCTGTCTCCCACAGAACAGGGATTACAGCAACAACTAGACCTACTCGACAAATACTGCCAAAATTGGGCTCTAACAGTAAATCTAAAGAAAACCAACATCATGATTTTTCAAAAAAGGCCCAGATGTCAGGAAAACAAATACCAGTTTACCCTCAGTGATATCACTATAGGACACACTATGAGCTACACCTACCTTGGTCTAACTATTACAGCATCAGGGAGCTTCAGCATAGCAGTGAATGCACTAAAAGAAAAAGCCCGAAGAGCCCTATATGCAATAAAAAGAAAATTCTACAACATCCAAATCCCAATCAAAATCTGGCTCAAAATATTTGACAGCATAATCCTGCCCATTGCACTGTACGGTAGTGAAGTATGGGGCCCGCTAAATCACCAAAGCTACACTAAATGGGAAAAACATACAATAGAAGCCCTACATGCAGAATTCTGCCGAAGCATCCTTCGCACCCAAAGAAAAACGCCAACAAATGCATGCAGAGCCGAACTAGGCAGATACCCACTGATAATAAACATCCAAAAACGAGCACTAAACTTCCTAAATCACCTCAAATCTAGCTCCCCAGACACCCTTCATTTCAAAGCCTTTCAGACCCAAGAGCTAAACCCAGAAAAGAGTCCCCTGAGTCAGCTGCTACAGAAACTAAGTACTCAGCCGGACCCTGACCAGCCCCAGACCAACACAGCCGTCCAAACACCAATCCGAGTGAACCAAATCATTAAAAAATGCAAAGAAACCTACCTGGAACATTGGAACAAAATAACCGAAAGCCAAAGCAGATTAGAATGTTACCGGGCCCTAAAAAGAGAATATAAACTGGCAGACTACCTCACGACCATCAGAGACACAAAACAGAGACAGACCCTCACCAGGTACAGACTAAGCGACCACCAACTGGAAATTGAAAAAGGCAGATACAAGAAATCCTGGCAGCCTAGAGAGAATAGAATATGCGATCAATGTCTGGCTGGCGAGGTTGAAACAGAAATGCATTTCCTCCTAAAATGCGAAAAATTCAACACATCAAGAAACATATTATTCAACAAGCTAAGCCAAACAACCCCAGATTTCAAGGAATTGGATGATCTGTCAAAATTGAGATTAGTCCTAGGAGAAGGAGACAGACCATACCTTGGGGCCAAATATGTAACAACATGTCACAACCTGAGGACTGTTTAAAATTAAGACTGTTTAAAATTAATATTGAACGTACCAAGTGAAGTACAAAGACTGTTTAAAATTAATATTGTTTAAAAGTAATATTGTATGTACCCAACAAATGTCAAATCGATTGACACCTACAGAATGTTGGAAAACTGTACCTTTTTGCTATGTAAGCTTTGGCAATATGGTTCTCTGTAAACTTTCATGCCAATAAAGCATTTTAATTGGAATTGGAATTGGAGTGAGAGAGACAGGCGAGTGAGGGAGAGAGAGAGACAGGCGAGAGAGGGAGGGAGAGAGACAGGCGAGTGAGGGAGAGAGAGACAGGCGAGTGAGGGAGAGAGAGAGAAAGGCGAGTGAGGGAGAGAGAGAGACAGGCGAGTGAGGGAGAGAGAGACAGGCGAGTGAGGGAGTGAGAGACAGGCGAGTGAGGGAGAGAGAGAGACAGGTGAGTGAGGGAGAGAGAGAGAGACAGGCAAGTGAGGAAGAGAGAGCACTAAACTTCCTAAATCACCTCAAATCTAGCTCCCCAGACACCCTTCATTTCAAAGCCTTTCAGACCCAAGAGCTAAACGCAGAAAAGAGTCCCCTGAGTCAGCTGCTACTGAAACTAAGTACTCAGCCGGACCCTGACCAGCCCCAGACCGACACAGCTGTCCAAACACCAATCCGAGTGAACCAAATCATTAAAAAATGCAAAGAAACCTACCTGGAACATTGGAACAAAATAACCGAAAGCCAAAGCTGATTAGAATGTTACCGGGCCCTAAAAAGAGAATATAAACTGGCAGACTACCTCACGACCATCAGAGACACAAAACAGAGACAGACCCTCACCAGGTACAGACTAAGCGACCACCAACTGGAAATTGAAAAAGGCAGATACAAGAAATCCTGGCAGCCTAGAGAGAACAGAATATGCGATCAATGTCTGGCTGGCGAGGTTGAAACAGAAATGCATTTCCTCCTAAAATGCGAAAAATTCAACACATCAAGAAACATATTATTCAACAAGCTAAGCCAAACAACCCCAGATTTCAAGGAATTGGATGATCTGTCAAAATTGAGATTAGTCCGAGGAGAAGGAGACAGACCATACCTTGGGGCTAAATATGTAACAACATGTCACAACCTGAGGACTGTTTAAAAGTAAGACTGTTTAAAATTAATATTGAACGTACCAAATGAAGTAGAAAGACTGTTTAAAATTAATATTGTTTAAAAGTAATATTGTATATACCCAACAAATACCAAATCGATTGACACCTACAGAATGTTGGAAAACTGTACCTTTTTGCTATGTAAGCTTTGGCAATATGGTTCTCTGTAAACTTTCATGCCAATAAAGCATTTGAACTGAACTGAACTGAACTGACAGGCGAGTGAGGAAGAGAGATGGAAAGGCGAGTGAGGGTGGGAGAGAGACAGGCGAGTGAGGGAGAGAGAGACAGGCGAGTGAGAGAGAGGGAGAGACAGGCGAGTGAGGGAGAGAGAGAGACAGGCGAGTGAGGGAGAGAGAGAGACAGGCGAGTGAGGGAGAGAGAGACAGGCGAGTGAGGGAGAGAGAGACAGGCGAGAGAGGGAGAGAGAGACAGGCGAGTGAGGGAGAGAGAGAGACAGGTGAGTGAGGGAGAGAGAGAGACAGGCGAGTGAGGGAGAGAGAGACAGGCGAGTGAGGGAGAGAGAGGGACAGGCGAGTGAGGGAGAGAGAGAGACAGGCGAGAGAGGGAGAGAGAGAGACAGGCGAGTGAAGGTGAGAGAGAGACAGGCGAGTGAGGGAGAGAGAGAGACAGGCGAGTGAGGGAGAGAGAGATAGGCGAGTGAGGGAGAGGGAGAGACAGGCGAGTGAGGGTGAGGGAGAGACAGGCGAGTGAGGGAGAGGGAGAGGCAGGTGAGTGAGGGAGAGAGATAGGCGAGTGAGGGAGAGAGAGGCAGGCGAGTGAGAGACAGAGACAGGCGAGTGAGGGAGAGAGAGAGACAGGCGAGTGAGGGAGAGAGAGAGACAGGCGAGTGAGGGAGAGAGAGACAGGCGAGTGAGGGAGTGATAGAGACAGGCGAGGGAGAGAGAGAGAGAGAGACAGGCGAGTGAGGGTGAGAGAGAGACAGGCGAGTGAGGGAGAGAGAGAGACAGGTGAGTGAGGGAGAGAGAGAGACAGGCGAGTGAGGGAGAGAGAGAGACAGGCGAGTGAGGGAGAGAGAGAGAGATGTGAGTGAGGGAGAGAGAGAGACAGGCGAGTGAGTGAGAGAGAGAGACAGGTGAGTGAGGGAGAGAGAGAGGGACAGGCGAGTGAGGGAGAGAGAGAGACAGGCGAGTGAGGGAGAGAGTCAGACAGGCGAGTGAGGGAGAGAGAGACAGGCGAGTGAGGGAGAGAGAGAGACAGGCGAGTGAGGGAGAGAGAGAGACATGTGAGTGAGGGAGAGAGAGAGACAGGCAAGTGAAGGAGAGAGAGAGACAGGCGAGTGAGGGAGAGAGAGACAGGCGAGTGAGGGAGAGAGAGAGACAGGCGAGTGAGGGAGAGAGAGAGACAGGCGAGTGAGGGAGAGAGAGAGACAGGCGAGTGAGGGAGAGAGAGAGACAGGCGAGTGAGGGAGAGGGAGAGACAGGCGAGTGATGGAGAGGGAGAGACAGGCGAGTGAGGGAGAGGGAGAGACAGGCGAGTGAGGGAGAGAGACAGGCAAGTGAGGGAGAGAGAGACAGGCGAGTGAGAGAGAGAGACAGGCGAGTGAGGGAGAGAGAGAGACAGGCGAGTGAGGGAGAGAGAGAGACAGGCGAGTGAGGGAGAGAGAGACAGGCGAGTGAGGGAGAGAGAGACAGGCGAGAGAGGGAGAGAGACAGGTGAGTGAGGGAGAGAGAGACAGGTGAGTGAGGGAGAGAGAGAGACAGGCGAGTGACGGAGAGAGAGACAGGTGAGTGAGGGAGAGAGAGAGACAGGCGAGTGACGGAGAGAAAGAGACAGGTGAGTGAGGGAGAGAGAGACAGGCGAGTGAGGGAGAGAGAGACAGGTGAGTGAGGGAGAGAGAGACAGGCGAGTGAGGGAGAGAGAGAGACAGGCGAGTGAGGGAGAGAGAGAGACAGGCGAGTGAGGGAGAGAGAGACAGGCGAGAGAGGGAGAGAGAGAGACAGGCGAGTGAGGGAGAGAGAGACAGGCGAGTGAGGGAGAGAGAGACAGGCGAGTGAGGGAGAGAGAGAGACAGGTGAGTGAGGGAGAGAGAGAGAGACAGGCAAGTGAGGAAGAGAGAGACAGGCGAGTGAGGAAGAGAGATAGAAAGGCGAGTGAGGGAGAGAGAGACAGGCGAGTGAGGGAGAGAGAGACAGGCGAGTGAGGGAGAGGGAGAGACAGGCGAGTGAGGGAGAGAGAGAGACAGGCGAGTGAGGGAGAGAGAGAGACAGGCGAGTGAGGGAGAGAGAGAGACAGGCGAGAGAGGGAGGGAGAGAGACAGGCGAGTGAGGGAGAGAGAGACAGGCGAGTGAGGGAGAGAGAGAGAGACAGGCGAGTGAGGGAGAGAGAGAGACAGGCGAGTGAGGGAGAGAGAGACAGGCGAGTGAGGGAGAGAGAGACAGGCGAGTGAGGGAGAGAGAGACAGGTGAGTGAGGGAGAGAGAGAGAGACAGGCAAGTGAGGAAGAGAGAGCACTAAACTTCCTAAATCACCTCAAATCTAGCTCCCCAGACACCCTTCATTTCAAAGCCTTTCAGACCCAAGAGCTAAACCCAGAAAAGAGTCCACTGAGTCAGCTGCTACTGAAACTAAGTACTCAGCCGGACCCTGACCAGCCCCAGACCAACACAGCCGTCCAAACACCAATCCGAGTGAACCAAATCATTAAAAAATGCAAAGAAACCTACCTGGAACATTGGAACAAAATAACCGAAAGCCAAAGCAGATTAGAATGTTACCGGGCCCTAAAAAGAGAATATAAACTGGCAGACTACCTCACGACCATCAGAGACACAAAACAGAGACAGACCCTCACCAGGTACAGACTAAGCGACCACCAACTGGAAATTGAAAAAGGCAGATACAAGAAATCCTGGCAGCCTAGAGAGAACAGAATATGCGATCAATGTCTGGCTGGCGAGGTTGAAACAGAAATGCATTTCCTCCTAAAATGCGAAAAATTCAACACATCAAGAAACATATTATTCAACAAGCTAAGCCAAACAACCCCAGATTTCAAGGAATTGGATGATCTGTCAAAATTGAGATTAGTCCGAGGAGAAGGAGACAGGCCATACCTTGGGGCTAAATATGAAACAACATGTCACAACCTGAGGACTGTTTAAAAGTAAGACTGTTTAAAATTAATATTGAACGTACCAAATGAAGTCGAAAGACTGTTTAAAATTAATATTGTTTAAAAGTAATATTGTATATACCCAACAAATAACAAATCGATTGACACCTACAGAATGTTGGAAAACTGTACCTTTTTGCTATGTAAGCTTTGGCAATATGGTTCTCTGTAAACTTTCATGCCAATAAAGCATTTGAACTGAACTGAACTGAACTGAGTGAGAGAGACAGGCGAGTGAGGGAGAGAGAGAGACAGGCGAGAGAGGGAGGGAGAGAGACAGGCGAGTGAGGGAGAGAGAGACAGGCGAGTGAGGGAGAGAGAGAGACAGGCGAGTGAGGGAGAGAGAGAGACAGGCGAGTGAGGGAGAGAGAGACAGGCGAGTGAGGGAGAGAGAGACAGGCGAGTGAGGGAGAGAGAGAGACAGGTGAGTGAGGGAGAGAGAGAGAGAGACAGGCAAGTGAGGAAGAGAGAGACAGGCGAGTGAGGAAGAGAGATAGAAAGGCGAGTGAGGGTGGGAGAGAAACAGGCGAGTGAGGGAGAGAGAGACAGGCGAGTGAGGGAGAGGGAGAGACAGGCGAGTGAGGGAGAGAGAGAGACAGGCGAGTGAGGGAGAGAGAGAGACAGGTGAGTTAGGGAGAGAGAGACAGGCGTGTGAGGGAGAGAGAGACAGGTGAGAGAGGGAGAGAGAGACAGGCGAGTGAGGGAGAGAGAGAGACAGGTGAGTGAGGGAGAGAGAGAGACAGGCGAGTGAGGGAGAGAGAGACAGGCGAGTGAGGGAGAGAGAGGCAGGCGAGTGAGGGAGAGAGAGACAGGCGACTGAGGGAGAGAGAGACAGGTGAGTGAGGGAGAGGGAGAGACAGCCGAGTGAGGGAGAGAGAGAGACAGGCGAGTGAGGGAGAGAGAGAGACAGGCGAGTGAGGGAGAGAGAGACAGGCGAGTGAGGGAGAGAGAGAGACAGGTGAGTGAGGGAGAGAGAGAGACAGGCGAGTGAGCGAGAGAGAGAGGCAGGCGAGTGAGGGAGAGAGAGACAGGCGAGTGAGGGAGAGAGAGAGACAGGCGAGTGAGGGAGAGAGAGAGACAGGCGAGTGAGGGAGAGAGAGAGACAGGCGAGTGAGGGAGAGAGAGAGACAGGCGAGTGAGGGAGAGAGAGAGACAGGCGAGTGAGGGAGAGGGAGAGACAGGCGAGTGATGGAGAGGGAGAGACAGGCGAGTGAGGGAGAGGGAGAGACAGGCGAGTGAGGGAGAGAGACAGGCAAGTGAGGGAGAGAGAGACAGGCGAGTGAGAGAGAGAGACAGGCGAGTGAGGGAGAGAGAGAGACAGGCGAGTGAGGGAGAGAGAGAGACAGGCGAGTGAGGGAGAGAGAGACAGGCGAGTGAGGGAGAGAGAGACAGGTGAGAGAGGGAGAGGGAGACAGGCGAGTGAGGGAGAGAGAGACAGGTGAGTGAGGGAGAGAGAGAGACAGGCGAGTGACGGAGAGAGACAGGTGAGTGAGGGAGAGAGAGACAGGCGAGTGAGGGAGAGAGAGACAGGTGAGTGAGGGAGAGAGAGACAGGCGAGTGAGGGAGAGAGAGAGACAGGCGAGTGAGGGAGAGAGAGAGACAGGCGAGTGAGGGAGAGAGAGACAGGCGAGAGAGGGAGAGAGAGAGACAGGCGAGTGAGGGAGAGAGAGACAGGCGAGTGAGGGAGAGAGAGACAGGCAAGTGAGGGAGAGAGAGAGACAGGCGAGTGAGGGAGAGAGAGACAGGCGAGTGAGGGAGTGAGAGAGACAGGCGAGTGAGGGAGAGAGAGAGACAGGCGAGAGAGGGAGGGAGAGAGACAGGCGAGTGAGGGAGAGAGAGACAGGCGAGTGAGGGAGAGAGAGAGACAGGTGAGTGAGGGAGAGAGAGAGAGACAGGCAAGTGAGGAAGAGAGAGACAGGCGAGTGAGGAAGAGAGATAGAAAGGCGAGTGAGGGTGGGAGAGAGACAGGCGAGTGAGGGAGAGAGAGACAGGCGAGTGAGGGAGAGGGAGAGACAGGCGAGTGAGGGAGAGAGAGAGACAGGCGAGTGAGGGAGAGAGAGAGACAGGCGAGTGAGGGAGAGAGAGACAGGCGAGTGAGCGAGAGAGAGACAGGCGAGAGAGGGAGAGAGAGACAGGCGAGTGAGGGAGATAGAGAGAAAGGTGAGTGAGGGAGAGAGAGAGACAGGTGAGTGAGGGAGAGAGAGACAGGCGAGTGAGGGAGAGAGAGGCAGGCGAGTGAGGGAGAGAGAGACAGGCGACTGAGGGAGAGAGAGACAGGTGAGTGAGGGAGAGGGAGAGACAGGCGAGTGAGGGAGAGAGAGATACAGGCGAGTGAGGGAGAGAGAGAGACAGGCGAGTGAGGGAGAGAGAGACAGGCGAGTGAGGGAGAGAGAGAGACAGGTGAGTGAGGGAGAGAGAGAGACAGGCGAGTGAGCGAGAGAGAGAGGCAGGCGAGTGAGGGAGATAGAGTCAGGCGCGTGAGGGAGAGAGAGAGACAGGTGTGTGAGGGAGAGAGAGAGACAGGTGAGTGAGGGAGAGAGAGACAGGCGAGTGAGGGAGAGAGAGAGAGACAGGTGAGTGAGGGAGAGAGAGAGACCATCAGAGACACAAAACAGAGACAGACCCTCACCAGGTACAGACTAAGCGACCACCAACTGGAAATTGAAAAAGGCAGATACAAGAAATCCTGGCAGCCTAGAGAGAATAGAATATGTGATCAATGTCTGGCCGGCGAGGTTGAAACAGAGATGCATTTCCTCCTAAAATGCGAAAAATTCAACACATCAAGAAACATATTATTCAACAAGCTAAGCCAAACAACCCCAGATTTCAAGGAATTGGATGACCTGTCAAAATTGAGATTAGTCCCAGGAGAAGGAGACAGACCATACCTTGGGGCCAAATATGTAACAACATGTCACAACCTGAGGACTGTTTAAAAATTAAGACTGTTTAAAATTAATACTGAACGTACCAAATGAAGTACAAAGACTGTTTAAAATTAATATTGTTTAAAAGTAATATTGTATGTAACCAACAAATGTCAAATCGATTGACACCTACAGAATGTTGGAAAACTGTACCTTTTTGCTATGTAAGCTTTGGCAATATGGTTCTCTGTAAACTTTCATGCCAATAAAGCATTTGAATTGGAATTGGAATTGGACAGGCGAGAGAGGGGGAGAGAGAGAGACAGGTGAGTGAGGGAGAGCGAGTGACAGGCGAGTGAGGGAGAGAGCGAGACAGGCGAGTGAGGGAGAGAGAGAGACAGGCGAGTGAGGGAGAGAGAGACAGGCGAGTGAGGGAGAGAGAGAGACAGGCGAGTGAGTGAGAGACAGATACAGGCGGGTGAGGGAGAGAGAGACAGGCGAGTGAGGGAGAGAGAGAGAGACAGGTGAGTGAGGGAGAGAGAGACAGGCGAGTGAGGGAGAGAGAGAGACAGGTGAGTGAGGGAGAGAGAGAGACAGGTGAGTGAGGTCGAGGGAGAGAGAGAGACAGGTGAGTGAGGTCGAGGGAGAGACAGGCGAGTGAGGGAGAGAGACAGGTGAGTGTGGGAGAGAGAGACAGGCGAGTGAGAGAGAGAGACAGGCGAGTGAGGGAGAGAGAGAGACAGGCGAGTGAGGGTGAGGGAGAGACAGGCGAGTGAGGGAGAGGGAGAGACAGGTGAGTGAGGGAGAGAGAGACAGGCGAGTGAGGGAGAGAGAGACAGGCGAGTGTGGGAGAGAGAGAGACAGGTGAGTGAGGGAGAGAGATAGAGGCATGCAAGTGAGGAAGAGAGAGACAGGCGAGTGAGGGAGAGAGATAGAAAGGCGAGTGAGGGAGACAGAGACAGGCGAGTGAGGGAGAGAGAGACAGGCGAGTGAGGTAGAGGGAGAGACAGGCGAGTGAGGGAGAGAGAGAGAGAGGCGAGTGAGGGAGAGAGAGAGACAGGCGAGTGAGGGAGAGAGAGACAGGCGAGTGAGGGAGAGAGAGACAGGCGAGGGAGGGAGAGAGAGACAGGCGAGTGAGGGAGAGAGAGAGACAGGTGAGTGAGGGAGAGAGAGAGACAGGCGAGTGAGGGAGAGAGAGACAGGTGAGAGAGGGAGAGAGAGACAGGCGAGTGAGGGAGAGAGAGACAGGTGAGTGAGGGAGAGAGAGAGACAGGCGAGTGAGGGAGAGAGAGAGACAGGTGAGTGAGGGAGAGAGAGAGACAGGCGAGTGAGTGAGAGAGAGAGACAGGTGAGTGAGGGAGAGAGAGAGGGACAGGCGAGTGAGGGAGAGAGAGACAGGTGAGTGAGGGAGAGAGAGAGACAGGCGAGTGAGGGAGAGAGAGAGACAGGCGAGTGAGGGAGAGAGAGACAGGCGAGTGAGGGAGAGAGAGAGACAGGCGAGTGAGTGAGAGAGAGAGACAGGCAAGTGAAGGAGAGAGAGAGACAGGCGAGTGAGGGAGAGAGAGACAGGCGAGTGAAGAAGAGAGAGAGACAGGCGAGTGAGGGAGAGAGAGAGACAGGCGAGTGAGGGAGAGAGAGAGACAGGCGAGTGAGGGAGTGAGAGAGACAGGCGAGTGAGGGACAGGGAGAGACAGGCGAGTGATGGAGAGGGATAGACAGCCGAGTGAGGGAGAGGGAGAGACAGGCGAGTGAGGGAGAGAGACAGGCAAGTGAGGGAGAGAGAGGCAGGCGAGTGAGAGAGAGAGACAGGTGAGTGAGGGAGAGAGAGAGACAGGCGAGTGAGGGAGAGAGAGAGACAGGCGAGTGAGGGAGAGGGAGACAGGTGAGTGAGGGAGAGAGAGACAGGCGAGTGAGGGAGAGAGAGACAGGTGAGTGAGGGAGAGAGAGACAGGCGAGTGAGGGAGAGTGAGAGACAGGCGAGTGAGGGAGAGAGAGACAGGCGAGTGAGGGAGAGAGAGACAGGCAAGTGAGGGAGAGAGAGAGACAGGCGAGTGAGGGAGAGAGAGACAGGCGAGTGAGGGAGAGAGAGAGACAGGCGAGTGAGGGAGAGAGAGAGACAGGCGAGAGAGGGAGGGAGAGAGAGAGGCGAGTGAGGGAGAGAGAGACAGGCGAGTGAGGGAGAGAGAGAGACAGGCGAGTGAGGGAGAGAGAGAGACAGGCGAGTGAGGGAGAGAGAGACAGGCGAGTGAGGGAGAGAGAGACAGGCGAGTGAGGGAGAGAGAGAGACAGGTGAGTGAGGGAGAGAGAGAGAGACAGGCAAGTGAGGAAGAGAGAGACAGGCGAGTGAGGAAGAGAGATAGAAAGGCGAGTGAGGGTGGGAGAGAGACAGGCGAGTGAGGGAGAGAGAGACAGGCGAGTGAGGGAGAGGGAGAGACAGGCAAGTGAGGGAGAGACAGAGACAGGCGAGTGAGGGAGAGAGAGAGACAGGCGAGTGAGGGAGAGAGAGACAGGCGAGTGAGGGAGAGAGAGACAGGCGAGAGAGGGAGAGAGAGACAGGCGAGTGAGGGAGAGAGAGAGACAGGTGAGTGAGGGAGAGAGAGAGACAGGCGAGTGAGGGAGAGAGAGACAGGCGAGTGAGGGAGAGAGAGGCAGGCGAGTGAGGGAGAGAGAGACAGGCGACTGAGGGAGAGAGAGACAGGTGAGTGAGGGAGAGGGAGAGACAGGCGAGTGAGGGAGAGAGAGAGACAGGCGAGTGAGGGAGAGAGAGAGACAGGCGAGTGAGGGAGAGAGAGACAGGCGAGTGAGGGAGAGAGAGAGACAATTGAGTGAGGGAGAGAGAGAGACAGGCGAGTGAGGGAGAGAGAGAGACAGGCGAGTGAGGGTGAGAGAGAGACAGGCGAGGGAGGGAGAGAGAGAGACAGGCGAGTGAGGGAGAGAGAGAGACAGGCGAGTGAGGGAGAGAGAGAGACAGGTGAGTGAGGGAGAGAGAGAGACAGGCGAGTGAGTGAGAGAGTGAGACAGGCGAGTGAGAGAGAGAGAGAGAGACAGGCGAGTGAGGGAGAGAGAGAAAGGCGAGTGAGGGAGAGAGAGAGACAGGCGAGTGAGGGAGAGAGAGAGACAGGCGAGTGAGGGAGAGAGAGACAGGCGAGTAAGGGAGAGAGAGGGACAGGCGAGTGAGGGAGAGAGAGAGACAGGTGAGTGAGGGAGAGAGAGAGACAGGCGAGTGAGGGTGAGAGAGAGACAGGCGAGTGAGGGAGAGAGAGACAGGCTAGTGAGGGAGAGAGAGAGACAGGCGAGTGAGGGAGAGAGAGAGACAGGCGAGTGAGAGAGGGAAATGTGGAATAACCTGAGTACAACACAATTGCAAGCATTACCAATCCAAGATGGCGACATCTGGAGAACACATTTTGAAAACCTCTACAAAGACATCCCAAAAAACAAAACAAACCCAAGTCAACATCAGGTCACAGAAAAACTCCACACATTAGAAGCAACAATTAAAGACAACCAAAACCCTCTAGACTCCCCAATCACATGGAAAGAACTGGCCACAAAAACAAAATCTCTCCACCTAAAGAAAGCCTGTGGCCCAGACAACATCAAAAATGAAATGCTAAAGTTCAGCAATATGGAGATGCAGGATGCGATACTCAAACTATTCAACATCATATTACGCTCAGGCTGTTTTCCCGATATCTGGTGCCAAGGACTAATCTCCCCCATATATAAAAGTGGAAACAAATCAGACCCAAATAACTACCGCGGCATCTGTGTCAACAGTTGTCTAGGGAAGTTATTCTGCAGTATTCTAAATAGTAGATTACTTGATTTTCTTAACAAACATAATATCCTCAGAAAAAACCAAATAGGCTTTCTTCCAAAACACCGCACCGCCGACCATATCTATACCCTTCACACCCTCATTGAAAAACATAAACACCAAACAAAAAATGGGAAAATATTCGCCTGTTTCATCGACTTCAAGAAAGCCTTTGACTCTATATGGCACGAAGGGCTCTATTATAAACTTCTTCAGTGTGGAATAGGGGGCAAAGTCTATGACCTTATTAAATCAATGTATCTGAAAAACAAATGAGGGGTTAAAATTGGAGACAAACGCACCGATTTCTTCACCCAGAGAAGAGGCGTCCGGCAGGGCTGCAATTTGAGCCCGACCCTGTTCAACATATACATAAATGAATTAGCAGACATGCTGGAGCAAAGCGAGTCACCAGGTCTCCGTCTCCTGGATGGAGAAGTGAAGTCCCTGTTCTATGCGGACGACCTGGTTCTGCTGTCTCCCACAGAACAGGGATTACAGCAACAACTAGACCTACTCGACAAATACTGCCAAAATTGGGCTCTAACAGTAAATCTAAAGAAAACCAACATCATGATTTTTCAGAAAAGACCCAGATGTCAGGAAAACAAATACCAGTTTACCCTCAGTGATACCACTATAGGACACACTATGAGCTACACCTACCTTGGTTTAACTATTACAGCATCAGGGAGCTTCAGCATAGCAGTGAATGCACTAAAAGAAAAAGCCCGAAGAGCCCTATATGCAATAAAAAGAAAATTCTACAACATCCAAATCCCAATCAAAATCTGGCTCAAAATTTTTGACAGCATAATCCTGCCCATTGCACTGTACGGTAGTGAAGTATGGGGCCCGCTAAATCACCAAAGCTACACTAAATGGGAAAAACACACAATAGAAGCCCTACATGCAGAATTCTGCCGAAGCATCCTTCGCACCCAAAGAAAAACGCCAACAAATGCATGCAGAGCCGAACTAGGCAGATACCCACTGATAATAAACATCCAAAAACTAGCACTAAACTTCCTAAATCACCTCAAATCTAGCTCCCCAGACACCCTTCATTTCAAAGCCTTTCAGACCCAAGAGCTAAACCCAGAGAAGAGTCCCCTGAGTCAGCTGCTACTGAAACTAAGTACTCGGCCGGACCCTGACCAGCCCCAGACCAACACAGCCGTCCAAACACCAATCCGAGTGAACCAAATCATTAAAAAATGCAAAGAAACCTACCTGGAACATTGGAACAAAATAACCGAAAGCCAAAGCAGATTAGAATGTTACCGGGCCCTAAAAAGAGAATATAAACTGGCAGACTACCTCACGACCATCAGAGACACAAAACAGAGACAGACCCTCACCAGGTACAGACTAAGCGACCACCAACTGGAAATTGAAAAAGGCAGATACAAGAAATCCTGGCAGCCTAGAGAGAATAGAATATGCGATCAATGTCTGGCTGGCGAGGTTGAAACAGAAATGCATTTCCTCCTAAAATGCGAAAAATTCAACACATCAAGAAACATATTATTCAACAAGCTAAGCCAAACAACCCCAGATTTCAAGGAATTGGATGATCTGTCAAAATTGAGATTAGTCCTAGGAGAAGGAGACAGACCATACGTTGGGGCTAAATATGTAACAACATGTCACAACCTGAGGACTGTTTAAAAGTAAGACTGTTTAAAATTAATATTGAACATACCAAATGAAGTAGAAAGACTGTTTAAAATTAATATTGTTTAAAAGTAATATTGTATATACCCAACAAATGTCAAATCGATTGACACCTACAGAATGTTGGAAAACTGTACCTTTTTGCTATGTAAGCTTTGGCAATATGGTTCTCTGTAAACTTTCATGCCAATAAAGCATTTGAACTGAACTGAACTGAACTGAACTGACAGGCTAGTGAGGGAGAGAGAGAGAGACAGGCGAGTGAGGGAGAGAGAGAGACAGGCGAGTGAGAGAGAGAGAGAGACAGGCGAGTGAGGGAGAGAGAGAGACAGGCGAGTGAGGGAGAGAGAGAGACAGGCGAGTGAAGGTGAGAGAGAGACAGGCGAGTCAGGGAGAGAGAGAGACAGGCGAGTGAGGGAGAGAGAGAGACAGGCGAGAGAGGGAGGGAGAGAGATAGGCGAGTGAGGGAGAGAGAGACAGGCGAGTGAGGGAGAGAGAGAGACAGGCGAGTGAGGGAGAGAGAGACAGGCGAGTGAGGGAGAGAGAGACAGGCGAGTGAGGGAGAGAGAGACAGGCGAGTGAGGGAGAGAGAGAGACAGGTGAGTGAGGGAGAGAGAGACAGGCGAGTGAGGGAGAGAGAGACAGGCGAGTGAGGGAGAGAGAGAGACAGGCGAGTGAGGGAGAGAGAGAGACAGGCGAGTGAGGGAGAGAGAGAGACAGGCGAGAGAGGGAGGGAGAGAGATAGGCGAGTGAGGGAGAGAGAGACAGGCAAGTGAGGGAGAGAGAGAGACAGGCGAGTGAGGGAGAGAGAGACAGGCGAGTGAGGGAGAGAGAGACAGGCGAGTGAGGGAGAGAGAGACAGGCGAGTGAGGGAGAGAGAGAGACAGGTGAGTGAGGGAGAGAGAGAGAGACAGGCAAGTGAGGAAGAGAGAGACAGGCGAGTGAGGAAGAGAGATAGAAAGGTGAGTGAGGGAGAGAGAGACAGGCGAGTGAGGGAGAGAGAGACAGGCGAGTGAGGGAGAGGGAGAGACAGGCGAGTGAGGGAGAGAGAGAGACAGGCGAGTGAGGGAGAGAGAGAGACAGGCGAGTGAGGGAGAGAGAGACAGGCGAGTGAGGGAGAGAGAGACAGGCGAGAGAGGGAGAGAGAGACAGGCGAGTGAGGGAGAGAGAGAGACAGGTGAGTGAGGAAGAGAGAGAGACAGGCGAGTGAGGGAGAGAGAGACAGGCGAGTGAGGGAGAGAGAGGCAGGCGAGTGAGGGAGAGAGAGACTGGCGACTGAGGGAGAGAGAGACAGGTGAGTGAGGGAGAGGGAGAGACAGGTGAGTGAGGGAGAGAGAGAGAAAGGCGAGTGAGGGAGAGAGAGAGACAGGCGAGTGAGGGAGAGAGAGACAGGCGAGTGAGGGAGAGAGAGACAGGCGAGAGAGGGAGAGAGCGAGACAGGCGAGTGAGGGAGAGAGAGAGACAGGTGAGTGAGGGAGGGAGAGAGACAGGTGAGTGAGGGAGGGAGAGAGACAGGCGAGTGAGGGAGAGAGAGAGACAGGCGAGTGACGGAGAGAGAGAGACAGGTGAGTGAGGGAGAGAGAGACAGGCGAGTGAGGGAGAGAGACAGGTGAGTGAGGGAGGGAGAGAGAGACAGGCGAGTGAGGGAGAGAGAGAGACAGGCGTGTGAGGGAGAGAGCGAGACAGGCGAGTGAGGGAGAGAGAGAGACAGGCGAGTGAGGGAGGGAGAGAGACAGGCGAGTGAGGGAGGGAGAGAGACAGGCGAGTGAGGGAGAGAGAGAGACAGGCGAGTGACGGAGAGAGAGAGACAGGTGAGTGAGGGAGAGAGAGACAGGCGAGTGAGGGAGAGAGACAGGTGAGTGAGGGAGAGAGAGTCAGGCGCGTGAGGGAGAGAGAGAGACAGGTTTGTGAGGGAGAGCGAGAGACAGGTGAGTGAGGGAGAGAGAGACAGGCGAGTGAGGGAGAGAGAGAGAGACAGGTGAGTGAGGGAGAGAGAGAGACCATCAGAGACACAAAACAGAGACAGACCCTCACCAGGTACAGACTAAGCGACCACCAACTGGAAATTGAAAAAGGCAGATACAAGAAATCCTGGCAGCCTAGAGAGAATAGAATATGTGATCAATGTCTGGCCGGCGAGGTTGAAACAGAGATGCATTTCCTCCTAAAATGTGAAAAATTCAACACATCAAGAAACATATTATTCAACAAGCTAAGCCAAACAACCCCAGATTTCAAGGAATAGGATGACCTGTCAAAATTGAGATTAGTCCCAGGAGAAGGAGACAGACCATACCTTGGGGCCAAATATGTAACAACATGTCACAACCTGAGGACTGTTTAAAAATTAAGACTGTTTAAAATTAATATTGAACGTACCAAATGAAGTACAAAGACTGTTTAAAATTAATATTGTTTAAAAGTAATATTGTATGTAACCAACAAATGTCAAATCGATTGACACCTACAGAATGTTGGAAAACTGTACCTTTTTGCTATGTAAGCTTTGGCAATATGGTTCTCTGTAAACTTTCATGCCAATAAAGCATTTGAACTGAACTGAACTGAACTGAGTGAGAGAGACAGGCGAGTGAGGGAGAGAGAGAGACAGGCGAGAGAGGGAGGGAGAGAGACAGGCGAGTGAGGGAGAGAGAGACAGGCGAGTGAGGGAGAGAGAGAGACAGGCGAGTGAGGGAGAGAGAGAGACAGGCGAGTGAGGGAGAGAGAGACAGGCGAGTGAGGGAGAGAGAGACAGGCAAGTGAGGGAGAGAGAGAGACAGGTGAGTGAGGGAGAGAGAGAGAGACAGGCAAGTGAGGAAGAGAGAGACAGGCGAGTGAGGAAGAGAGATAGAAAGGCGAGTGAAGGTGGGAGAGAAACAGGCGAGTGAGGGAGAGAGAGACAGGCGAGTGAGGGAGAGGGAGAGACAGGCGAGTGAGGGAGAGAGAGAGACAGGCGAGTGAGGGAGAGAGAGAGACAGGTGAGTTAGGGAGAGAGAGACAGGCGAGTGAGGGAGAGAGAGACAGGCGAGAGAGGGAGAGAGAGACAGGCGAGTGAGGGAGAGAGAGAGACAGGTGAGTGAGGGAGAGAGAGAGACAGGCGAGTGAGGGAGAGAGAGACAGGCGAGTGAGGGAGAGAGAGGCAGGCGAGTGAGGGAGAGAGAGACAGGCGACTGAGGGAGAGAGAGACAGGTGAGTGAGGGAGAGGGAGAGACAGCCGAGTGAGGGAGAGAGAGAGACAGGCGAGTGAGGGAGAGAGAGAGACAGGCGAGTGAGGGAGAGAGAGACAGGCGAGTGAGGGAGAGAGAGAGACAGGTGAGTGAGGGAGAGAGAGAGACAGGCGAGTGAGCGAGAGAGAGAGGCAGGCGAGTGAGGGAGAGAGAGACAGGCGAGTGAGGGAGAGAGAGACAGGCGAGTGAGGGAGAGAGAGAGACAGGCGAGTGAGGGAGAGAGAGAGACAGGCGAGTGAGGGAGAGAGAGAGACAGGCGAGTGAGGGAGAGAGAGAGACAGGCGAGTGAGGGAGAGAGAGAGACAGGCGAGTGAGGGAGAGGGAGAGACAGGCGAGTGATGGAGAGGGAGAGACAGGCGAGTGAGGGAGAGAGACAGGCAAGTGAGGGAGAGAGAGACAGGCGAGTGAGAGAGAGAGACAGGCGAGTGAGGGAGAGAGAGAGACAGGCGAGTGAGGGAGAGAGAGAGACAGGCGAGTGAGGGAGAGAGAGACAGGCGAGTGAGGGAGAGAGAGACAGGCGAGAGAGGGAGAGAGAGACAGGCGAGTGAGGGAGAGAGAGACAGGTGAGTGAGGGAGAGAGAGAGACAGGCGAGTGACGGAGAGAGACAGGTGAGTGAGGGAGAGAGAGACAGGCGAGTGAGGGAGAGAGAGACAGGTGAGTGAGGGAGAGAGAGACAGGCGAGTGAGGGAGAGAGAGAGACAGGCGAGTGAGGGAGAGAGAGAGACAGGCGAGTGAGGGAGAGAGAGACAGGCGAGAGAGGGAGAGAGCGAGACAGGCGAGTGAGGGAGAGAGAGACAGGCGAGTGAGGGAGAGAGAGACAGGCAAGTGAGGGAGAGAGAGAGACAGGCGAGTGAGGGAGAGAGAGACAGGCGAGTGAGGGAGTGAGAGAGACAGGCGAGTGAGGGAGAGAGAGAGACAGGCGAGAGAGGGAGGGAGAGAGACAGGCGAGTGAGGGAGAGAGAGACAGGCGAGTGAGGGAGAGAGAGAGACAGGCGAGTGAGGGAGAGAGAGAGACAGGCGAGTGAGGGAGAGAGAGACAGGCGAGTGAGGGAGAGAGAGACAGGCGAGTGAGGGAGAGAGAGAGACAGGTGAGTGAGGGAGAGAGAGAGAGACAGGCAAGTGAGGAAGAGAGAGACAGGCGAGTGAGGAAGAGAGATAGAAAGGCGAGTGAGGGTGGGAGAGAGACAGGCGAGTGAGGGAGAGAGAGACAGGCGAGTGAGGGAGAGGGAGAGACAGGCGAGTGAGGGAGAGGGAGAGACAGGCGAGTGAGGGAGAGAGAGAGACAGGCGAGTGAGGGAGAGTGAGACAGGCGAGTGAGCGAGAGAGAGACAGGCGAGAGAGGGAGAGAGAGACAGGCGAGTGAGGGAGAGAGAGAGAAAGGTGAGTGAGGGAGAGAGAGAGACAGGTGAGTGAGGGAGAGAGAGACAGGCGAGTGAGGGAGAGAGAGGCAGGTGAGTGAGGGAGAGAGAGACAGGCGACTGAGGGAGAGAGAGACAGGTGAGTGAGGGAGAGGGAGAGACAGGCGAGTGAGGGAGAGAGAGATACAGGCGAGTGAGGGAGAGAGAGAGACAGGCGAGTGAGGGAAGAGAGACAGGCGAGTGAGGGAGAGAGAGAGACAGGTGAGTGAGGGAGAGAGAGAGACAGGCGAGTGAGCGAGAGAGAGAGGCAGGCGAGTGAGGGAGAGAGAGACAGGCGAGTGAGGGAGAGAGAGATACAGGCGAGTGAGGGAGAGAGAGAGACAGGCGAGTGAGGGAGAGAGAGAGACAGGCGAGTGAGGGAGAGAGTGAGACAGGCGAGTGAGGGAGAGAGAGAGAGACAGGCGAGTGAGGGAGAGAGACAAAGGCGAGTGAGGGAGAGAGAGAGACAGGCGAGTGAGGGAGAGAGAGAGACAGGTGAGTGAGGGAGAGAGAGACAGGCGAGTGAGGGAGACAGAGGGACAGGCGAGTGAGGGAGAGAGAGAGACAGGTGAGTGAGGGAGAGAGAGAGACAGGCGAGTGAGGGTGAGAGAGAGACAGGCGAGTGAGGGAGAGAGAGACAGGCAAGTGAGGGAGAGAGAGAGACAGGCGAGTGAGGGAGAGAGAGAGACAGGCGAGTGAGGGAGAGAGAGAGACAGGCGAGTGAGGGAGAGAGAGAGACAGGCGAGAGAGGGAGGGAGAGAGATAGGCGAGTGAGGGAGAGAGAGACAGGTGAGTGAGGGAGAGAGAGAGACAGGCGAGTGAGGGAGAGAGAGACAGGCGAGTGAGGGAGAGAGAGACAGGCGAGTGAGGGAGAGAGAGACAGGCGAGTGAGGGAGAGAGAGAGACAGGTGAGTGAGGGAGAGAGAGAGAGACAGGCAAGTGAGGAAGAGAGAGACAGGCGAGTGAGGAAGAGAGATAGAAAGGTGAGTGAGGGAGAGAGAGACAGGCGAGTGAGGGAGAGAGAGACAGGCGAGTGAGGGAGAGGGAGAGACAGGCGAGTGAGGGAGAGAGAGAGACAGGCGAGTGAGGGAGAGAGAGAGACAGGCGAGTGAGGGAGAGAGACACAGGCGAGTGAGGGAGAGAGAGACAGGCGAGAGAGGGAGAGAGAGACAGGCGAGTGAGGGAGAGAGAGAGACAGGTGAGTGAGGAAGAGAGAGAGACAGGCGAGTGAGGGAGAGAGAGACAGGCGAGTGAGGGAGAGAGAGGCAGGCGAGTGAGGGAGAGAGAGACTGGCGACTGAGGGAGAGAGAGACAGGTGAGTGAGGGAGAGGGAGAGACAGGCGAGTGAGGGAGTGAGAGAGAAAGGCGAGTGAGGGAGAGAGAGAGACAGGCGAGTGAGGGAGAGAGAGACAGGCGAGAGAGGGAGAGAGAGACAGGCGAGTGAGGGAGAGGGAGAGACAGGCGAGTGAGGGAGAGAGCGAGACAGGCGAGTGAGGGAGAGAGAGAGACAGGTGAGTGAGGGAGGGAGAGAGACAGGTGAGTGAGGGAGGGAGAGAGACAGGCGAGTGAGGGAGAGAGAGAGACAGGCGAGTGACGGAGAGAGAGAGACAGGTGAGTGAGTGAGAGAGAGACAGGCAAGTGAGGGAGAGAGACAGGTGAGTGAGGGTGGGAGGGAGAGACAGGCGAGTGAGGGAGAGAGAGAGACAGGCGTGTGAGGGAGAGAGCGAGACAGGCGAGTGAGGGAGAGAGAGAGACAGGCGAGTGAGGGAGGGAGAGAGACAGGCGAGTGAGGGAGGGAGAGAGACAGGCGAGTGAGGGAGAGAGAGAGACAGGCGAGTGACGGAGAGAGAGAGACAGGTGAGTGAGGGAGAGAGAGACAGGCGAGTGAGGGAGAGAGACAGGTGAGTGAGGGAGAGAGAGTCAGGCGCATGAGGGAGAGAGAGAGACAGGTGTGTGAGGGAGAGAGAGAGACAGGTGAGTGAGGGAGAGAGAGACAGGCGAGTGAGGGAGAGAGAGAGAGACAGGCGAGTGAGGGAGAGAGAGACAGGCGAGTGAGGGAGAGAGAGAGACAGGCGAGTGAGTGAGAGACAGATACAGGCGGGTGAGGGAGAGAGAGACAGGCGAGTGAGGGAGAGAGAGAGAGACAGGTGAGTGACGGAGAGAGAGACAGGCGAGTGAGGGAGAGAGAGAGACAGGTGAGTGAGGGAGAGAGAGAGACAGGTGAGAGAGGTCGAGAGAGAGACAGGCGAGTGAGGGAGAGAGACAGGCGAGTGAGGGAGAGAGAGACAGGCGAGTGAGAGAGAGAGACAGGCGAGTGAGGGAGAGAGAGAGACAGGCGAGTGAGGGTGAGGGAGAGACAGGCGAGTGAGGGAGAGGGAGAGACAGGTGAGTGAGGGAGAGAGAGACAGGCGAGTGAGGGAGAGAGAGACAGGCGAGTGAGGGAGAGAGAGAGACAGGTGAGTGAGGGAGAGAGAGAGAGGCATGCAAGTGAGGAAGAGAGAGACAGGCGAGTGAGGGAGAGAGATAGAAAGGCGAGTGAGGGAGAGAGAGACAGGCGAGTGAGGGAGAGAGAGACAGGCGAGTGAGGGAGAGGGAGAGACAGGCGAGTGAGGGAGAGAGAGAGAGAGGCGAGTGAGGGAGAGAGAGAGACAGGCGAGTGAGGGAGAGAGAGACAGGCGAGTGAGGGAGAGAGAGACAGGCGAGGGAGGGAGAGAGAGACAGGCGAGTGAGGGAGAGAGAGAGACAGGTGAGTGAGGGAGAGAGAGAGACAGGTGAGTGAGGGAGAGAGAGACAGGTGAGAGAGGGAGAGAGAGACAGGCGAGTGAGGGAGAGAGAGACAGGTGAGTGAGGGAGAGAGAGAGACAGGCGAGTGAGGGAGAGAGAGAGACAGGTGAGTGAGGGAGAGAGAGAGACAGGCGAGTGAGTGAGAGAGAGAGACAGGTGAGTGAGGGAGAGAGAGAGGGACAGGCGAGTGAGGGAGAGAGAGACAGGCGAGTGAGGGAGAGAGAGAGACAGGCGAGTGAGGGAGAGAGAGAGACAGGCGAGTGAGGGAGAGAGAGACAGGCGAGTGAGGGAGAGAGAGAGACAGGTGAGTGAGTGAGAGAGAGAGACAGGCGAGTGAAGGAGAGAGAGAGACAGGCGAGTGAGGGAGAGAGAGACAGGCGAGTGAAGAAGAGAGAGAGACAGGCGAGTGAGGGAGAGAGAGAGACAGGCGAGTGAGGGAGTGAGAGATACAGGCGAGTGAGGGACAGGGAGAGACAGGCGAGTGATGGAGAGGGATAGACAGCCGAGTGAGGGAGAGGGAGAGACAGGCGAGTGAGGGAGAGAGACAGGCAAGTGAGGGAGAGAGAGGCAGGCGAGTGAGAGAGAGAGACAGGCGAGTGAGGGAGAGAGAGAGACAGGCGAGTGAGGGAGAGAGAGAGACAGGCGAGTGAGGGAGAGAGAGACAGGTGAGTGAGGGAGAGAGAGACAGGCGAGTGAGGGAGAGAGAGACAGGTGAGTGAGGGAGAGAGAGACAGGCGAGTGAGGGAGAGAGAGAGACAGGTGAGTGAGGGAGAGAGAGAGACAGGCGAGTGAGGGAGAGAGAGACAGGTGAGAGAGAGGGAGAGAGAGAGACAGGTGAGAGAGAGGGAGAGAGAGAGACAGGCGAGTGAGGGAGAGAGAGACAGGCGAGTGAGGGAGAGAGAGACAGGCAAGTGAGGGAGAGAGAGAGACAGGCGAGTGAGGGAGAGAGAGACAGGCGAGTGAGGGAGAGAGAGAGACAGGCGAGTGAGGGAGAGAGAGAGACAGGCGAGAGAGGGAGGGAGAGAGAGAGGCGAGTGAGGGAGAGAGAGACAGGCGAGTGAGGGAGAGAGAGAGACAGGCAAGTGAGGGAGAGAGAGAGACAGGCGAGTGAGGGAGAGAGAGACAGGCGAGTGAGGGAGAGAGAGACAGGCGAGTGAGGGAGAGAGAGAGACAGGTGAGTGAGGGAGAGAGAGAGAGACAGGCAAGTGAGGAAGAGAGAGACAGGCGAGTGAGGAAGAGAGATAGAAAGGCGAGTGAGGGTGGGAGAGAGACAGGCGAGTGAGGGAGAGAGAGACAGGCGAGTGAGGGAGAGGGAGAGGCAGGCAAGTGAGGGAGAGACAGAGACAGGCGAGTGAGGGAGAGAGAGAGACAGGCGAGTGAGGAAGAGAGAGACAGGCGAGTGAGGGAGAGAGAGACAGGCGAGAGAGGGAGAGAGAGACAGGCGAGTGAGGGAGAGAGAGAGACAGGCGAGTGAGGGAGAGAGAGAGACAGGCGAGTGAGGGAGAGAGAGACAGGCGAGTGAGGGAGAGAGAGGCAGGCGAGTGAGGGAGAGAGAGACAGGCGACTGAGGGAGAGAGAGACAGGTGAGTGAGGGAGAGGGAGAGACAGGCGAGTGAGGGAGAGAGAGAGACAGGCGAGTGAGGGAGAGAGAGAGACAGGCGAGTGAGGGAGAGAGAGACAGGCGAGTGAGGGAGAGAGAGAGACAATTGAGTGAGGGAGAGAGAGAGACAGGCGAGTGAGGGAGAGAGAGAGACAGGCGAGTGAGGGAGAGAGAGACAGGCGAGTGAGGGAGAGAGAGAGACAGGCGAGTGAGGGAGAGAGAGAGACAGGCGAGTGAGGGAGAGAGAGAGACAGGCGAGTGAGTGAGAGAGTGAGACAGGCGAGTGAGGGAGAGAGAGTGAGACAGGCGAGTGAGGGAGAGAGAGAAAGGCGAGTGAGGGAGAGAGAGAGACAGGCGAGTGAGGGAGAGAGAGAGACAGGCGAGTGAGGGAGAGAGAGACAGGCGAGTGAGGGAGAGAGAGGGACAGGCGAGTGAGGGAGAGAGAGACAGGTGAGTGAGGGAGAGAGAGAGACAGGCGAGTGAGGGTGAGAGAGAGACAGGCGAGTGAGGGAGAGAGAGACAGGCTAGTGAGGGAGAGAGAGAGACAGGCGAGTGAGGGAGAGAGAGAGACAGGCGAGTGAGAGAGAGAGAGAGACAGGCGAGTGAGGGAGAGAGAGAGACAGGCGAGTGAGGGAGAGAGAGAGACAGGCGAGTGAAGGTGAGAGAGAGACAGGCGAGTCAGGGAGAGAGAGAGACAGGCGAGTGAGGGAGAGAGAGAGACAGGCGAGAGAGGGAGGGAGAGAGATAGACGAGTGAGGGAGAGAGAGACAGGCGAGTGAGGGAGAGAGAGAGACAGGCGAGTGAGGGAGAGAGAGACAGGCGAGTGAGGGAGAGAGAGACAGACGAGTGAGGGAGAGAGAGACAGGCGAGTGAGGGAGAGAGAGAGACAGGTGAGTGAGGGAGAGAGAGACAGGCGAGTGAGGGAGAGAGAGACAGGCGAGTGAGGGAGAGAGAGAGACAGGCGAGTGAGGGAGAGAGAGAGACAGGCGAGTGAGGGAGAGAGAGAGACAGGCGAGAGAGGGAGGGAGAGAGATAGGCGAGTGAGGGAGAGAGAGACAGGCGAGTGAGGGAGAGAGAGAGACAGGCGAGTGAGGGAGAGAGAGACAGGCGAGTGAGGGAGAGAGAGACAGGCGAGTGAGGGAGAGAGAGACAGGCGAGTGAGGGAGAGAGAGAGACAGGTGAGTGAGGGAGAGAGAGAGAGACAGGCAAGTGAGGAAGAGAGAGACAGGCGAGTGAGGAAGAGAGATAGAAAGGTGAGTGAGGGAGAGAGAGACAGGCGAGTGAGGGAGAGAGAGACAGGCGAGTGAGGGAGAGGGAGAGACAGGCGAGTGAGGGAGAGAGAGAGACAGGCGAGTGAGGGAGAGAGTGAGACAGGCGAGTGAGGGAGAGAGAGAGACAGGCGAGTGAGGGAGAGAGAGACAGGCGAGTGAGGGAGAGAGAGAGACAGGCGAGTGAGGGAGAGACAGATACAGGCGGGTGAGGGAGAGAGAGACAGGCGAGTGAGGGAGAGAGAGAGAGACAGGTGAGTGAGGGAGAGAGAGACAGGCGAGTGAGGGAGACAGAGAGACAGGTGAGTGAGGGAGAGAGAGAGACAGGTGAGTGAGGTCGAGGGAGAGACAGGCGAGTGAGGGAGAGAGACAGGTGAGTGAGGGAGAGAGAGACAGGCGAGTGAGAGAGAGAGACAGGCGAGTGAGGGAGAGAGAGAGACAGGCGAGTGAGGGTGAGGGAGAGACAGGCGAGTGAGGGAGAGGGAGAGACAGGTGAGTGAGGGAGAGAGAGACAGGTGAGTGAGGGAGAGAGAGACAGGCGAGTGAGGGAGAGAGAGAGACAGGTGAGTGAGGGAGAGAGAGAGAGGCATGCAAGTGAGGAAGAGAGAGACAGGCGAGTGAGGGAGAGAGATAGAAAGGCGAGTGAGGGAGAGAGAGACAGGCGAGTGAGGGAGAGGGAGAGACAGGCGAGTGAGGGAGAGAGAGAGAGAGGCGAGTGAGGGAGAGAGAGAGACAGGCGAGTGAGGGAGAGAGAGACAGGCGAGTGAGGGAGAGAGTGACAGGCGAGGGAGGGAGAGAGAGACAGGCGAGTGAGGGAGAGAGAGAGACAGGTGAGTGAGGGAGAGAGAGAGACAGGCGAGTGAGGGAGAGAGAGACAGGCGAGAGAGGGAGAGAGAGACAGGCGAGTGAGGGAGAGAGAGACAGGTGAGTGAGGGAGAGAGAGAGACAGGCGAGTGAGGGAGAGAGAGAGACAGGTGAGTGAGGGAGAGAGAGAGACAGGCGAGTGAGTGAGAGAGAGAGACAGGTGAGTGAGTGAGAGAGAGAGGGACAGGCGAGTGAGGGAGAGAGAGACAGGCGAGTGAGGGAGAGAGAGAGACAGGCGAGTGAGGGAGAGAGAGAGACAGGCGAGTGAGGGAGAGAGAGACAGGCGAGTGAGGGAGAGAGAGAGACAGGTGAGTGAGGGAGAGAGAGAGACAGGCAAGTGAAGGAGAGAGAGAGACAGGCGAGTGAGGGAGAGAGAGACAGGCGAGTGAAGAAGAGAGAGAGACAGGCGAGTGAGGGAGAGAGAGAGACAGGCGAGTGAGGGAGAGAGAGAGACAGGCGAGTGAGGGAGTGAGAGAGACAGGCGAGTGAGGGACAGGGAGACACAGGCGAGTGATGGAGAGGGATAGACAGCCGAGTGAGGGAGAGGGAGAGACAGGCGAGTGAAGGAGAGAGACAGGCAAGTGAGGGAGAGAGAGGCAGGCGAGTGAGAGAGAGAGACAGGCGAGTGAGGGAGAGAGAGAGACAGGCGAGTGAGGGAGAGAGAGAGACAGGCGAGTGAGGGAGAGAGAGACAGGTGAGTGAGGGAGAGAGAGACAGGCGAGTGAGGGAGAGAGAGACAGGTGAGTGAGGGAGAGAGAGACAGGCGAGTGAGGGAGAGAGAGAGACAGGCGAGTGAGGGAGAGAGAGACAGGTGAGAGAGAGGGAGAGAGAGAGACAGGCGAGTGAGGGAGAGAGAGACAGGCGAGTGAGGGAGAGAGAGACAGGCAAGTGAGGGAGAGAGAGAGACAGGCGAGTGAGGGAGAGAGAGACAGGCGAGTGAGGGAGAGAGAGAGACAGGCGAGTGAGGGAGAGAGAGAGACAGGCGAGAGAGAGAGGGAGAGAGAGAGGCGAGTGAGGGAGAGAGAGACAGGTGAGTGAGGGAGAGAGAGAGACAGGCGAGTGAGGGAGAGAGAGAGACAGGCGAGTGAGGGAGAGAGAGACAGGCGAGTGAGGGAGAGAGAGACAGGCGAGTGAGGGAGAGAGAGAGACAGGTGAGTGAGGGAGAGAGAGAGAGACAGGCAAGTGAGGAAGAGAGAGACAGGCGAGTGAGGAAGAGAGATAGAAAGGCGAGTGAGGGTGGGAGAGAGACAGGCGAGTGAGGGAGAGAGAGACAGGCGAGTGAGGGAGAGGGAGAGACAGGCAAGTGAGGGAAAGACAGAGACAGGCGAGTGAGGGAGAGAGAGAGACAGGCGAGTGAGGGAGAGAGAGACAGGCGAGTGAGGGAGAGAGAGACAGGCGAGTGAGGGAGAGAGAGACAGGCGAGAGAGGGAGAGAGAGACAGGCGAGTGAGGGAGAGAGAGAGATAGGCGAGTGAGGGAGAGAGAGGCAGGCGAGTGAGGGAGAGAGAGACAGGCGACTGAGGGAGAGAGAGACAGGTGAGTGAGGGAGAGGGAGAGACAGGCGAGTGAGGGAGAGAGAGAGACAGGCGAGTGAGGGAGAGAGAGAGACAGGCGAGTGAGGGAGAGAGAGACAGGCGAGTGAGGGAGAGAGAGAGACAGTTGAGTGAGGGAGAGAGAGAGACAGGCGAGTGAGGGAGAGAGAGAGACAGGCGAGTGAGTGAGAGAGAGACAGGCGAGTGAGGGAGAGAGAGAGACAGGCGAGTGAGGGAGAGAGAGAGACAGGCGAGTGAGGGAGAGAGAGTGACAGGCGAGTGAGGGAGAGAGAGAGACAGGCGAGTGAGTGAGAGAGTGAGACAGGCGAGTGAGGGAGAGAGAGAGAGACAGGCGAGTGAGGGAGAGAGAGAAAGGCGAGTGAGGGAGAGAGAGAGACAGGCGAGTGAGGGAGAGAGAGAGACAGGCGAGTGAGGGAGAGAGAGACAGGCGAGTGAGGGAGAGAGAGGGACAGGCGAGTGAGGGAGGGAGAGAGAGAGACAGGTGAGTGAGGGAGAGAGAGAGACAGGCGAGTGAGGGTGAGAGAGAGACAGGCGAGTGAGGGAGAGAGAGACAGGCTAGTGAGGGAGAGAGAGAGACAGGCGAGTGAGGGAGAGAGAGAGACAGGCGAGTGAGAGAGAGAGAGAGACAGGCGAGTGAGGGAGAGAGAGAGACAGGCGAGTGAGGGAGAGAGAGAGACAGGCGAGTGAAGGTGAGAGAGAGACAGGCGAGTCAGGGAGAGAGAGAGACAGGAGAGTGAGGGAGAGAGAGAGACAGGCGAGAGAGGGAGGGAGAGACAGGCGAGTGAGGGAGAGAGAGAGACAGGTGAGTGAGGGAGAGAGAGAGAGACAGGCAAGTGAGGAAGAGAGAGACAGGTGAGTGAGGAAGAGAGATAGAAAGGCGAGTGAGGGTGGGAGAGAGACAGGCGAGTGAGGGAGAGAGAGACAGGCGAGTGAGGGAGAGGGAGAGACAGGCATGTGAGGGAGAGACAGAGACAGGCGAGTGAGGGAGAGAGAGAGACAGGCGAGTGAGGGAGAGAGAGACAGGCGAGTGAGGGAGAGAGAGACAGGCGAGAGAGGGAGAGAGAGACAGGCGAGTGAGGGAGAGAGAGAGACAGGCGAGAGAGGCAGGCGAGTGAGGGAGAGAGAGACAGGCGACTGAGGGAGAGAGAGACAGGTGAGTGAGGGAGAGGGAGAGACAGGCGAGTGAGGGAGAGAGAGAGACAGGCGAGTGAGGGAGAGAGAGAGACAGTCGAGTGAGGGAGAGAGAGACAGGCGAGTGAGGGAGAGAGAGAGACAGTTGAGTGAGGGAGAGAGAGAGACAGGCGAGTGAGGGAGAGAGAGAGACAGGCGAGTGAGTGAGAGAGAGACAGGCGAGTGAGGGAGAGAGAGAGACAGGCGAGTGAGGGAGAGAGAGAGACAGGCGAGTGAGGGAGAGAGAGTGACAGGCGAGTGAGGGAGAGAGAGAGACAGGCGAGTGAGTGAGAGAGTGAGACAGGTGAGTGAGGGAGAGAGAGAGAGACAGGCGAGTGAGGGAGAGAGAGAAAGGCGAGTGAGGGAGAGAGAGAGACAGGCGAGTGAGGGAGAGAGAGAGACAGGCGAGTGAGGGAGAGAGAGACAGGCGAGTGAGGGAGAGAGAGGGACAGGCGAGTGAGGGAGGGAGAGAGAGAGACAGGTGAGTGAGGGAGAGAGAGAGACAGGCGAGTGAGGGTGAGAGAGAGACAGGCGAGTGAGGGAGAGAGAGACAGGCTAGTGAGGGAGAGAGAGAGACAGGCGAGTGAGGGAGAGAGAGAGACAGGCGAGTGAGAGAGAGAGAGAGACAGGCGAGTGAGGGAGAGAGAGAGACAGGCGAGTGAGGGAGAGAGAGAGACAGGCGAGTGAAGGTGAGAGAGAGACAGGCGAGTCAGGGAGAGAGAGACAGGCGAGTGAGGAAGAGAGATAGAAAGGCGAGTGAGGGTGGGAGAGAGACAGGCGAGTGAGGGAGAGAGAGACAGGCGAGTGAGGGAGAGGGAGAGACAGGCAAGTGAGGGAGAGACAGAGACAGGCGAGTGAGGGAGAGAGAGAGACAGGCGAGTGAGGGAGACAGAGACAGGCGAGTGAGAGAGAGAGAGAGACAGGCGAGTGAGGGAGAGAGAGAAACAGGCGAGTGAGGGAGAGAGAGAGACAGGCGAGTGAAGGTGAGAGAGAGACAGGCGAGTCAGGGAGAGAGAGAGACAGGCGAGTGAGGGAGAGAGAGAGACAGGCGAGAGAGGGAGGGAGAGATATAGGCCAGTGAGGGAGAGAGAGACAGGCGAGTGAGGGAGAGAGAGAGACAGGCGAGTGAGGGAGAGAGAGACAGGCGAGTGAGGGAGAGAGAGACAGGCGAGTGAGGGAGAGAGAGACAGGCGAGTGAGGGAGAGAGAGAGACAGGTGAGTGAGGGAGAGAGAGACAGGCGAGTGAGGGAGAGAGAGACAGGCGAGTGAGGGAGAGAGAGAGACAGGCGAGTGAGGGAGAGAGAGAGACAGGCGAGTGAGGGAGAGAGAGAGACAGGCGAGAGAGGGAGGGAGAGAGATAGGCGAGTGAGGGAGAGAGAGACAGGCGAGTGAGGGAGAGAGAGAGACAGGCGAGTGAGGGAGAGAGAGACAGGCGAGTGAGGGAGAGAGAGACAGGCGAGTGAGGGAGAGAGAGAGACAGGTGAGTGAGGGAGAGAGAGAGACAGGCGAGTGAGGGAGAGAGAGACAGGCGAGTGAGGGAGAGAGAGACAGGCGAGTGAGGGAGAGAGAGACAGGCGAGTGAGGGAGAGAGAGAGACAGGTGAGTGAGGGAGAGAGAGAGAGACAGGCAAGTGAGGAAGAGAGAGACAGGCGAGTGAGGAAGAGAGATAGAAAGGTGAGTGAGGGAGAGAGAGACAGGCGAGTGAGGGAGAGAGAGACAGGCGAGTGAGGGAGAGGGAGAGACAGGCGAGTGAGGGAGAGAGAGAGACAGGCGAGTGAGGGAGAGAGAAAGACAGGCGAGTGAGGGAGAGAGAGACAGGCGAGTGAGGGAGAGAGAGACAGGCGAGAGAGGGAGAGAGAGACAGGCGAGTGAGGGAGAGAGAGAGACAGGTGAGTGAGGAAGAGAGAGAGACAGGCGAGTGAGGGAGAGAGAGACAGGCGAGTGAGGGAGAGAGAGGCAGGCGAGTGAGGGAGAGAGAGACTGGCGACTGAGGGAGAGAGAGACAGGTGAGTGAGGGAGAGGGAGAGACAGGCGAGTGAGGGAGAGAGAGAGAAAGGCGAGTGAGGGAGAGAGAGAGACAGGTGAGTGAGGGAGAGAGAGACAGGCGAGTGAGGGAGAGAGAGACAGGCGAGAGAGGGAGAGAGAGACAGGCGAGTGAGGGAGAGGGAGAGACAGGCGAGTGAGGGAGAGAGCGAGACAGGCGAGTGAGGGAGAGAGAGAGACAGGTGAGTGAGGGAGGGAGAGAGACAGGTGAGTGAGGGAGGGAGAGAGACAGGCGAGTGAGGGAGAGAGAGAGACAGGCGAGTGACGGAGAGAGAGAGACAGGTGAGTGAGGGAGAGAGAGACAGGCGAGTGAGGGAGAGAGACAGGTGAGTGAGGGAGGGAGAGAGAGACAGGCGAGTGAGGGAGAGAGAGAGACAGGCGTGTGAGGGAGAGAGCGAGACAGGCGAGTGAGGGAGAGAGAGAGACAGGCGAGTGAGGGAGGGAGAGAGACAGGCGAGGGAGGGAGGGAGAGAGACAGGCGAGTGAGGGAGAGAGAGAGACAGGTGAGTGACGGAGAGAGAGAGACAGGTGAGTGAGGGAGAGAGAGACAGGCGAGTGAGGGAGAGAGACAGGTGAGTGAGGGAGAGAGAGTCAGGCGCGTGAGGGAGAGAGAGAGACAGGTTTGTGAGGGAGAGAGAGAGACAGGTGAGTGAGGGAGAGAGAGACAGGCGAGTGAGGGAGAGAGAGAGAGACAGGTGAGTGAGGGAGAGAGAGAGACCATCAGAGACACAAAACAGAGACAGACCCTCACCAGGTACAGAATAAGCGACCACCAACTGGAAATTGAAAAAGGCAGATACAAGAAATCCTGGCAGCCTAGAGAGAATAGAATATGTGATCAATGTCTGGCCGGCGAGGTTGAAACAGAGATGCATTTCCTCCTAAAATGCGAAAAATTCAACACATCAAGAAACATATTATTCAACAAGCTAAGCCAAACAACCCCAGATTTCAAGGAATTGGATGACCTGTCAAAATTGAGATTAGTCCCAGGAGAAGGAGACAGACCATACCTTGGGGCCAAATATGTAACAACATGTCACAACCTGAGGACTGTTTAAAAATTAAGACTGTTTAAAATTAATATTGAACGTACCAAATGAAGTACAAAGACTGTTTAAAATTAATATTGTTTAAAAGTAATATTGTATGTAACCAACAAATGTCAAATCGATTGACACCTACAGAATGTTGGAAAACTGTACCTTTTTGCTATGTAAGCTTTGGCAATATGGTTCTCTGTAAACTTTCATGCCAATAAAGCATTTGAATTGGAATTGGAATTGGACAGGCGAGAGAGGGGGAGAGAGAGAGACAGGTGAGTGAGGGAGAGCGAGTGACAGGCGAGTGAGGGAGAGAGCGAGACAGGCGAGTGAGGGAGAGAGAGAGACAGGCGAGTGAGGGAGAGAGAGACAGGCGAGTGAGGGAGAGAGAGAGACAGGCGAGTGAGTGAGAGACAGATACAGGCGGGTGAGGGAGAGAGAGACAGGCGAGTGAGGGAGAGAGAGAGAGACAGGTGAGTGAGGGAGAGAGAGACAGGCGAGTGAGGGAGAGAGAGAGACAGGTGAGTGAGGGAGAGAGAGAGACAGGTGAGTGAGGTCGAGGGAGAGACAGGCGAGTGAGGGAGAGAGACAGGTGAGTGAGGGAGAGAGAGACAGGCGAGTGAGAGAGAGAGACAGGCGAGTGAGGGAGAGAGAGAGACAGGCGAGTGAGGGTGAGGGAGAGACAGGCGAGTGAGGGAGAGGGAGAGACAGGTGAGTGAGGGAGAGAGAGACAGGCGAGTGAGGGAGAGAGAGACAGGCGAGTGAGGGAGAGAGAGAGACAGGTGAGTGAGGGAGAGAGAGGCATGCAAGTGAGAAAGAGAGAGACAGGCGAGTGAGGGAGAGAGATAGAAAGGCGAGTGAGGGAGAGAGAGACAGGCGAGTGAGGGAGAGAGAGACAGGCGAGTGAGGGAGAGGGAGAGACAGGCGAGTGAGGGAGAGAGAGAGAGAGGCGAGTGAGGGAGAGAGAGAGACAGGCGAGTGAGGGAGAGAGAGACAGGTGAGTGAGGGAGAGAGAGACAGGCGAGGGAGGGAGAGAGAGACAGGCGAGTGAGGGAGAGAGAGAGACAGGTGAGTGAGGGAGAGAGAGAGACAGGCGAGTGAGGGAGAGAGAGACAGGTGAGAGAGGGAGAGAGAGACAGGCGAGTGAGGGAGAGAGAGACAGGTGAGTGAGGGAGAGAGAGAGACAGGCGAGTGAGGGAGAGAGAGAGACAGGTGAGTGAGGGAGAGAGAGAGACAGGCGAGTGAGTGAGAGAGAGAGACAGGTGAGTGAGGGAGAGAGAGAGGGACAGGCGAGTGAGGGAGAGAGAGACAGGCGAGTGAGGGAGAGAGAGAGACAGGCGAGTGAGGGAGAGAGAGAGACAGGCGAGTGAGGGAGAGAGAGACAGGCGAGTGAGGGAGAGAGAGAGACAGGCGAGTGAGGGAGAGAGAGACAGGCGAGTGAGGGAGAGAGAGACAGGCGAGAGAGGGAGAGAGAGACAGGCGAGTGAGGGAGAGAGAGAGACAGGCGAGAGAGGCAGGCGAGTGAGGGAGAGAGAGACAGGCGACTGAGGGAGAGAGAGACAGGTGAGTGAGGGAGAGGGAGAGACAGGCGAGTGAGGGAGAGAGAGAGACAGGCGAGTGAGGGAGAGAGAGAGACAGTCGAGTGAGGGAGAGAGAGACAGGTGAGTGAGGGAGAGAGAGAGACAGTTGAGTGAGGGAGAGAGAGAGACAGGCGAGTGAGGGAGAGAGAGAGACAGGCGAGTGAGTGAGAGAGAGACAGGCGAGTGAGGGAGAGAGAGAGACAGGCGAGTGAGGGAGAGAGAGAGACAGGCGAGTGAGGGAGAGAGAGTGACAGGCGAGTGAGGGAGAGAGAGAGACAGGCGTGTGAGTGAGAGAGTGAGACAGGTGAGTGAGGGAGAGAGAGAGAGACAGGCGAGTGAGGGAGAGAGAGAAAGGCGAGTGAGGGAGAGAGAGAGACAGGCGAGTGAGGGAGAGAGAGAGACAGGCGAGTGAGGGAGAGAGAGACAGGCGAGTGAGGGAGAGAGAGGGACAGGCGAGTGAGGGAGGGAGAGAGAGAGACAGGTGAGTGAGGGAGAGAGAGAGACAGGCGAGTGAGGGTGAAAGAGAGACAGGCGAGTGAGGGAGAGAGAGACAGGCTAGTGAGGGAGAGAGAGAGACAGGCGAGTGAGGGAGAGAGAGAGACAGGCGAGTGAGAGAGAGAGAGAGACAGGCGAGTGAGGGAGAGAGAGAGACAGGCGAGTGAGGGAGAGAGAGAGACAGGCGAGTGAAGGTGAGAGAGAGACAGGCGAGTCAGGGAGAGAGAGAGACAGGCGAGTGAGGGAGAGAGAGAGACAGGCGAGAGAGGGAGGGAGAGAGATAGGCGAGTGAGGGAGAGAGAGACAGGCGAGTGAGGGAGAGAGAGAGACAGGTGAGTGAGGGAGAGGGAGACAGGCGAGTGAGGGAGAGAGAGACAGGCGAGTGAGGGAGAGAGAGACAGGCGAGTGAGGGAGAGAGAGACAGGCGAGGGAGGGAGAGAGAGACAGGCGAGTGAGGGAGAGAGAGAGACAGGTGAGTGAGGGAGAGAGAGAGACAGGCGAGTGAGGGAGAGAGAGACAGGTGAGAGAGGGAGAGAGAGACAGGCGAGTGAGGGAGAGAGAGACAGCTGAGTGAGGGAGAGAGAGAGACAGGCGAGTGAGGGAGAGAGAGAGACAGGTGAGTGAGGGAGAGAGAGAGACAGGCGAGTGAGTGAGAGAGAGAGACAGGTGAGTGAGGGAGAGAGAGAGGGACAGGCGAGTGAGGGAGAGAGAGACAGGCGAGTGAGGGAGAGAGAGAGACAGGCGAGTGAGGGAGAGAGAGAGACAGGCGAGTGAGGGAGAGAGAGACAGGCGAGTGAGGGAGAGAGAGAGACAGGCGAGTGAGGGAGAGAGAGACAGGCGAGTGAGGGAGAGAGAGACAGGCGAGAGAGGGAGAGAGAGACAGGCGAGTGAGGGAGAGAGAGAGACAGGCGAGAGAGGCAGGCGAGTGAGGGAGAGAGAGACAGGCGACTGAGGGAGAGAGAGACAGGTGAGTGAGGGAGAGG